>NW_021620120.1:229019-276395 GCF_004785775.1 Grammomys surdaster | reverse complement strand
AGAGAGAGAGAGAGAGAGAGAGAGAGAGAGAGAGAGAGAGAGAGAGATATTAGGTTCTGTTTTATTTCCTCCCACTTTTGCTATGACTATAAAACACAAAATACCACAAAATACCATATTCCTGGCCTTAGCCATGAGGACTAGAAACTAGCACCTGGCTCCTTTGCTCCATGGTCAGAGTTGGTGATATGACCTACTTCTCCTAGCTATAAGCAGAAGTAAGCAAATCCTACAGCTAGGTCTCTTATTTCCCAGTACCCAGTGCATCTCCCTAAATTTGCTCCCAGAACCCCAATAACTCTCTCCTCCAGTTCAAGGAAGTAAGACAGTCTAGGAAGAACTTCCTGGCCAGCGGAGGGGGCATTCTGAGTTATAAAAGTTTTGCTTTGGAAGCAGCACCTGGCAGTTGTTTATACAGTGTTTGATACTTCTCAAGAGCAACTTCCACCTTTTTTTATTGTCATATGCTCATTTCCTTTCCATTCGATGGAGGGCAAGAAAGAAAGACCAAGATCAGAGAGCACAGTGACCAGGCAGCTCCTGGGGAAACAGACTAGAATTCAACTTCCTGTTCCCGTGTCCAACCTCCATCTGTAGTGCCTAGACATGTATGTAAAGAAGGTACCGACTAGGCAATGATTCCAGAGACCCCAGGGATGAGGGCAGGCCAGGCCTCACCGTCAGGAGTCCCCTGGCTGGCCTCTTGTTCTTCTCCTCCAGCTCCTCGATCAGGGTGCTGAACCGGCAGATCTCCCCAGTGGCCAGGGCATCAAACTCTTCCTGCTGCTTTAGGATGTCCCCATCCAATCCTTCCAGCTGTGCTAAGAGGACAGTCTGCTGTTGCTCCAGGAACTGGCTCAGATGTGCAAACTGTGAAATCACCTGTTGTCTCTTGGTGGCCACCTGAGTCTGAGAAGGTAAGATGAGAGCCAAGCAGGACATATTACTCTCTCCACATCAAGATCTTCTCCCATTTTCTTCTCTTCTTCCTGTGACATCACATCCCCCCTTTCTTCCCTTTCCTTATAAGTTCCCACTTCCCTCTTGGTCTATACTCACACCTCCCAAGGTTAGTTGGTAAAATCAGAGCCCCCTACTCTTGCCTGATACTCAGCCCCCATAAGGATGTGGAGTTGTGTTCTTTCTGCATGTCACTCTATTTCTGGGAGCTCCACAGGCCAGCATCGCCTCCCTATCATCACTGTGGCTTCTAAAAGGGGCTGAATGAAGAGAGCAGAGATGCCTGGCCTCTAGCATACCACTAGGCTGTTAGAGGCAGGGTCACACTAATTCCTGCTGTGATTTGATAAGGAAATCTCCATTTTACACGTGAGTAAGACAAAGCTGGAGAACTGATGGAAGAAATAATGTCAGAGACAGGATTCAGATTCAGAGACCTTCAAGTCTCTGCTCTTTGGGCCTTAGACTCTGGAGGAAAGAGCTGCCCCTGGGGAGGATGGAGACGTACCAGGAGCACCTGTATTCTTTTGTTTTCTCTTGATTGGGTTTCTTGAATCTCCTCTCTCTCTTTCCTTAGATATACGAGACACTTCTGTATTTGTTCCTGGGTAGAAGGAGCATGAAATACTAAGATGGGGAAAGCAACTGTAAAGGAATGTCACTCCCCTCTATCTGTGGAAGCAAATTGCCTCGGAGGTGAGTGTGAACCCCAGCACCCTGAGAGACTCAGGGTCGTCATTCTTGCTCTGATTCTGAGACTGGATCTCATGTAGCCCAGACTTACCTCAAACTCAGGGTCTTCCTGCCTCAGTTTCCCAAACATTAGGATCATAGGTAAGCAACACCAGACCTGACCTTGAGTCGTATTACTCTTGCTTTGTGTCCCAGAGATTTTGACCAGGGTTTCCCCCATTCTCATGTCCATCAAAGGTCATGATTGTGTTTCCCCTTTGAGCCCTTCATCAGGTTAAACAACTACCTTCTTCCGCATCTGACAAGTATTACCTATGATCTGAGCTCCACACGTTCTTAGCTGAAACTGAAATTATGTCACCCAGAGGAAATACATGCAAATAAGATTTCCCTTTTTATTAGAACCAATAATCTAGAAATGATACAAGGTGAGAAGAAACCTAGATGCAAAAATAACTGATGCGCAGTTTTATAAATTGTTCAAGAGTAGAGCTAGGAACAAGCAAACACATAAATAGCCACGTGTGTGTTTAGAAATACATATATGTAGCTCAGTTATTAGAGTGTTTGCTTAGCATGTAAGAAGCCCTGGGTTCAACTCCTAACCCTAGAGTGTGGCAGTACATGCCTATAATCCTAGCATCCAGAGGGTAGAGGCAATAGAATCAAAAATTCAAGGTCATCCTAGGCTATATAATTAGTCAGAGGCAAGCTGGTCTCACTATCAAAAGATCACTGACAAACTGCCACATCATACATACAAACACTTGTTTATAACAAAATACGGTAGAAAAGCAACTAAAATCAGCCATGTACTCATTTAATGAAAGATAAAAGCATATGCCACAAATATTTACCCAACTAGCTCATTCACAACGGGAACATTCATTTACATGCTTCAAATAGAACACACTCAGACCAACACCCCCCCCCCCAAACAAGGCTTCACTCTTGTAAATAAACAATAAATATACAAGCATCGTCATTCCCAAAGATACGAACTTCAAGCACACTTAACCGATACAGGACACACACACGTTTGATGGTTAAATCATTCAGAAAGGATATACTGAGCTCCTATTATCTATGGACCACAAGGAAACAACAGAGAACTCTCTCTTAATTATAGCCCCGTGCTTCTCTGTGTCTGAGTATGTGCCTGGGTGATCAAATAAGGCAAAAGAATTTGGAGTCAGGATACCCCTTCCAACCTATAATCCACATCACCTTTCTACTTCCCTTAGTCCAATCCAGCTCCCCCAGGGGTCCCCCAGAGCCCTTTCCTACCCTGCAGGGATCCTCTCCTACCCTGTAGGGACCTGCTGCGTCCTCCAGGAAGCGCACAGTGTGAGCCCCATGCTGTCCGGTCTCACGGCATACCACACACAACTGTGCCTCATCCTCCTCGCAGAAGAAGTAGATTTTCTCCCCGTGCTCCGGACAGGCATCCTCTACCTCCAGGCCTCTCGTGGATGCCAGCTGAAGGCGCTCGATGTTCTCCACCACGTTGGCCAGCTGCCAGTTGGGCCGGAAGCTCCCCGGGCGGAAGGGCTCTTTGCAGAGTGGGCAGCTGAGGGTCTCCTCTGATTCTGGGCCTGGGATCTCGCAGTAGCGAGTGAGGCAGCCACGACAGAAGTTGTGGCCACAGTCAATGGTGACTGGCTCCCTTAGGGTGCCTTGGCAGATGGGACAGTTGACCTCATCTGCCAGGCTAGTCACAGAAGGAGCTGAGGCCATGTCAATTCTACTGGACCTTCTGACTCCTGGAAGTCACTGTCTCTGCTTACCCTCCACACCCACATCAGGCCTGAACACCAACATAGTCACACACACTCGGACAAGGAACTCCGTTACATCTCTGGCACCAGGGGTCCCTTGTCCTGCTCTTCCAGGAGCAGACACACTTCTGCCAACAGCAGAGATGAAGAAATAGCCGAGGAGGAAGGCCCAGGGACTCACAGCATCGTAAGTTACTCTCTGGACCAGTTCCCGTGGCCTGAAGCTCACTGTCCCTTTCTGTCCATCCGAAGCTGCTCACACACAGTCTCTCAGCAGTCCACTGTTGAAAGAGATACTTCCTTCAGGGGGCAGGGAGGACTGCTGCCACCCCAGCTCTCCAACATAGCCACCTGTCTCCAGGGAGATTGGACGTATCAGCCAGTACAAGGCTAGTGTGGGGACTCAGATAAGGCTCTTGAGCTCGGGTGTGCACAGCACAAGGAACCATGGGTGGTGATGCCTCCATGGGCCTGTGACAGGCTTTAAAAGAAGGCTAAAAGAAAAAAAAAATACATGAGGGAGGAAAGATAGAGCCAGCATATTTATTTATTTATTTATTTATTTATTTATTTATTTATTTCCATGACTACACATCTCCCCCTGATAGAAGGAAGCACTTTATCTTTTCTTTTTCATTTTGTTTTTGGTTTTTGTTTTTGTTTTTTTGAGACAGGGTTTCTCTGTATAGCCCTGGCTGTCCTGGAACTCACTCTGTAGACCAGGCTGGCCTTGAACTCAGAAATCTGCCTGTCTCTGCCTCCCAAGTGCTGGGATTAAAGGTGTGCGCCACCACTACCCGAAGGAAGCACATTAAACAGTTTACTTATTCCACCTTGGCACTATCATCTCCTACTGCTTGGACCTCCATCTTGCAAGCTCCTATCTGCAAGTCAAAGCTGTGAGTCTTTCAAGCGATGCGATCTACCAGAAACCCAAAGCACAACCAGACATGGCGGTACATCTCAGCACCTGTTATCCAGAAATGGGAGAATCAAGAGTTCAAGCCCAGCCTCTACTTGCATAGCAGCTTGGAGGCCAGCCTGAGCTATGTGAAATATGCCTGGAGGGGAAAAAATTAAGTGTGTGTGCATGTGTGTGTGCATGTGTATGTGTGTATGTATATTGCATTTGTGTGCGCATGTATACATGTGTGCATATGTGTGTGTGTGCGCGTGTGTTTATATGTGGGGGTTGGTATCCTGGCATAAACGTAGAAATCAAAGGACAACTTTGTGGAGTGGGTTCTTGCCTTCAACCATGTAGGTCCTGGGGATAGAACTCGGGTGTTTGGCTTGGCAGCAGTTTCTTTTACCTTATGAGGCATCACACTGGCCCATGTTAGATTTTTTAATAACACGTTGGTTGTGTGGAGGAATTTCTCATTCTGAGGCAATATATGTTGTTGTATTTATGGAAGAGAGAGCAGATGGCCCAATAGTTACAAAAGTCAAAAACGCATAAAGGCATTGATGCCAATATTTCTTCACAGTATCAATAAATTTGAATGTTTCTCATAGTAAGGTCGAGAAAAACATTAAAAGATGAAAAGAGAAAAAAAATTAGTAGTATATTTAAGTTAGTCCAATGTTCCCAAAATATTATCTGAGCACAGAGTCAACGTAAAATACTAGCAATATTTCGCATTTCTCCATAGTGATGTGAAGTCTTTATACCTACAGCACACCTCAGCCAGGGCTGACCACACATAATCAGACAGCTGTTCTAAGGATGTATTGTCAAGGGGAAAGGTAGAGCAGGAAGGAGGGGTGTGCGAAACAAGAAAGTAGGTGGGATAAAAAGGCCTGGTGAACAGGAGGGTCTGGCTTTGTCCACAGGGTAGGAGAATGCCTAGGAACCCTGGCAGCTTGATCTTTGACCTAGTTTTGGGAAGAGCACAGAGTTGAAATCCAAACACTCCAATGTCCCGAGTCTTGTGGCTGTCAACTCTCTGACCCTTAGAAATCCTTTCAGTTTGTATCTCCTTCTCCACATTTGTTCCAATGAGTTATTATTAAATTGGTTGTTCTGGAGTAATTTCTCGGGATTGGGTGGTAGTGAGTACATATTGCTGGAGCTGGAAAGATGGCACAAGGGTTAAGAATTTGCCGCTCTTGCGGAGGACTCTGGTTGGGTTGTCAGCACCCACAGGAAGGCTCACCTGTAACTCCAGTTCCAGGGGATCCAATGCCCTCTTCTGCACCCTTAGGTACTGTACATAGTGGCGCACAGACATAAAGGCAGACAAAACAGTCATATATATAAAGTAATTACAAAATTGAGGGGTTGGAAGACAGCTCAGCTGTTAAGAGTGGTTGCTGCAAGCCGGGCGGTGGTGGCACATGCCTTTAATCCCAGCACTTGGGAGGCAGAGGCAGGCAGATTTCTGAGTTCGAGAGTTCGAGGCTAGCCTGGTCTACAGAGTGAGTTCCAGGACAGCCAGGGCTACACAGAGAAACTCTGTCTCGAAAAAAACCAAAAAAAAAGAAAAAAAGAAAAAAAAAAGAGTGGTTGCTGCTGCGTTTTCAAGCAAGATTTACAGCACACCGTGTTGAGTAAACTCACTGCCTACAATTTGAATGTGAGGGAATCTATCTGAGAGAGACTGTATGTGTGGCACATAGACACACACACACACACACACACACTTTTTTATTTAAAACAAGGTGGGGGGAGGGAGAAAAAAACTTTAAAATTGAAATCCAGTATCACACAGGCTCTAGGTGGTGCTCATGCAGGAAATACCGCACTGGCAGGAGCGGCAGGGGAGCCAGTGGAGGCAGGGAAGGCAGGTAAGGAAAGAAAGGTCAGGGGAGAGGAACGTGCATTTGTGCTCGCAATTCGAAGTTAGTCTCAACACCACAAGCTGGACTTTGATGCTATTGCCGGCCTCCTAGCCCGAACTATGGCTCTCACCTGCTCAGCGTGACAGGAAGCGGCTCCTCCCCAACGGTCCCACCCCTCTGTAGCCAATAGCTTCCAGGAAACCCCATTTCCAAGTGACCTCATGATGCAATACGCTGCTTCCCACCCAAGGGACCGAAGGTGACAGGAGTGGAGAGCTAGGTCACCTGGCTGCCACTGGGAAACGCTGGGTAGTCAAGACGCCCTGGAGTTTGGACCTGCTTAGCTTCTCTGGGTTCTGGGCGTGTCTGAGGCGCAGCCAGGTGACTTCGCTGAGCTGACATTCCTGCTTCTCTTTCACCCTCGGATTCCTTCGCTTCTGAGACAGTGACGCACTTAATAGTGACTCAGTTTCAGGGAAAGGAAATTGGAGTGAACAGAGTCAGAAGACTGTGGACGGGCAAGGGAAGGCACGGTGATGCCCTCAACCCGGTCCCTCCGGGGACTCCACCAAGTAGCCTGTCCCGCCTGCACCCGGCCCCTGAAGGATGCGGTTACCATAGCCTGCGGACACACTGTCTGCCTACTCTGCCTCCCGCGCACCCCAATGGGGGCCCAGCTGCTGTGCCCTCTCTGTAAGGAGACAGAAGAGGAGCAAATCCAGGCCGCAGTGGCCCCGGTGTCCCTAGGTCCTCTGAGCGAGACCTACTGTGAAGAGCACGGAGAAAAGATCTATTTCTTCTGCAAGACAGATGCGGAGCTGCTCTGCGTGTTCTGCAGGGAGGGCCCCGCCCATCAGGCACACACTGTGGGGTTCCTGGATGAAGCCATTCAACCCTACAGGGTAAGGAGCTGAGGCGCTGCTTCGTGAGGGCAGGATGGTGACCTGATGTGGGTGAGTGAAGGAAAAGGGATAGAGATTTGTCGTCTAAAAACTTCTTTCAGTCCTCTTTGCTCCTGGTCTCTCTGCCAGCACACACACCTCACTATACACTTTCTACCTCCATAGTGCCACCAGACCCAATTCCTGCCCTAGATGGTAATACAGTAAAGGTCAAGGGTTACGACTCTGTCAGTTTGAATCCCTCGGCTTCAGTGGTGTGTCCACAACACAGCACACAGTATTTGCCAGTTGGATTATTCACGGACCCTCTGCTTTCTTCTCTCTGACAGGATCGTCTCAGGAGTCGGTTAGAAGCTCTAAGAATGGAGAGGGACAAGATAGAAGATAGGAAATGTCAAGAAGACCAGAAGCTCCAGGAGGTTCTGGTAAGGACCACACCTCTGACTGTTCCTTTATTTTGTTTGTTGGTTTAGGTACAGAGTCTCATGTAGCTCAAAATGGCCTCAAAGTCACTACTTAGCTGATCCTATTTTCTCTACCCCCCCCCCCCAAGGTGCCACTATCCTAACAATTGTTTATGCCTAACATGTTGGGTAGATAGCTCAGTATGAATAGTGGTTGCCTAGAATACATGGACCCTAGATTCAATACTCAGCACTGAATAGAATATAAGTGTTATGTGATGCCAGTTCTTGAATGATGGAATTAGGAGGGTCAGAGGTTCAATGTCATCTTTGACTTCATTGTGAATTGAGTTTGAGGCCAGCCTAGGATGCATTAGACATGGAAATATATCTCAAGAAAAGAAAGAACTGATCAAGGGGTTCCCAATGGAGGAGTTAGAGTGAAGACTGAAGGAGTGGAAAGTATTTGCGGTCCCATATAGAGAGCAACAATACCAACCAACCCGAGCTCCCAGGGTCTCATCCTGGGAGCACATAGGGAGGGACCCATGGCTCCAGCTGTATATGTAAGGGAGGATGGCCCTATCAGGCATAGATGGGAGAGGAAATCCTTGGTCCCATGGAGGCTGGATGCCGTGTATGTGGGAATTCGAGGGTGGGGAGGTGGGAGTGGGGGGGGTAAGTGGGGGTACATCCTTATAGAAGCAGGAGGGGGGTGGGTGGGATAGGGGGTTCCTGGGCAGGGTGGGGGAATGGGGTAAGGGGATAACATCTGAAATGTAAATAACATATCCAATAAAAAATGTTAAGGTAAAAAAAAAAAAAGAAGTTAGCACAGTTACTCCATATGAATCTAAAGAAGATATGGTAGGTGCGGTTAGTTTTGTTGCTGTTGTTTTTGTTTGTTTGTCAACTTGACTCAAGCAAGGGTCATCTAGGAAGAGGGAACCCTTCCTAAATGAGGAATTGAAAAGGGAAAAGCAGCCGAGAAAAATATTTCTATCAGACTGGCTATATGTGGTAAATCTGTAAGACATTTTCTTGATTAGTTATTGATTTGGGAGCATCCAGCCTACACTGGGCCAGTGGTCCTGCTATATAAGAAAGCAGGCTGAACATGCTTTGGAGAACATGCTAGTAAGCAGTGTTTCTTCACAGCCTCTGCCTCTAGGTTCCTGTTTTGAGTTCCTGCCCTGGGTTCTCTCAATGATGGAATGAGATGTGAAAGTAAAAAAAAATGAAATAAACCCTTTCCTTCTCAACTTGTTTTTTGTCAATGTTTTATCATAGCAATGGAGAAGAAAACTAGCACAGTAGGATATCATAGCGATGACAGGAATTTTTTAGTTCAGTGTGACTCTAAAAGAGTTCGATATGGCATTATTATAATCCCTGGCTAAGACAACAGCACAGATCTCAATGTCATCATCTGCATGTTTATCTTGAGATCTATCTCTTTCTACCATTGTATTATTTAAAGAAATGAGTCCCAAAATGGCTTACTCCTTGTTTCTCTTAATCAATAAGCACACAGATGATCCTTATGGGGGCCAGTTCTGAGCCCTCATCCCCACACCTCGCCCCCTGATATCCTCACAGATGCAGGTTGAAAGCAAGAAGCAACAGGTAGAAGCTGCTTTTGAAAGGCTGAAGCGGGAGCTTGTGGACCAGAGGTGCTTCCTGCTGACCAGGTTGGAGGAACTAGAACAGCAGATCTGCAAGGAAAGGGAAGAGTACATCAGGAAGGTCTCTCAGGAGGTCGACCGTCTGGGTGCCCAAGTGGAGGAGCTAGAGGAGAAGTGTCAGCAACCAGCAAGTGAGCTTTTGCAAGTGAGAGACTCCACAATCCTACCACCTAGTGGGACAGCAGAGGGTTAAACAGGAAGGGGATGCTGTGATGCAGCAGCTGGAAGGGGATTACTTCCATTGGGAAGGGGTGGGGGAGGGTCTGCTTTTTAAGGCCCAAAAGACTAGAGAACTTCCCAAGGCATGCATGAGGATTATGTAAAGATAACCATCACCAGAGCATCTTGAGTTTGGTGTCAGCTCATCCAACTTTGTCACTTGGGTGACTCTCTTAGTTTCTAAGCATGGGACTCTTTTCATGGAGTGGTAAATCATGTAAGGAATAACTCATGTATAGTGTTGAGCACGGTCCCTGATACACAGGGAAAACACCATCAATAACAGCCTTGTGTGATTAACACAATCCTGCCCTACATCAGTTCCAATTTGGAACTCTCTACCATCTCTTAATCACTGGGGGGGTGAGGGGTGCGGGGGGAGTGGGGTCAGAGCCCATTTATGGATACAGCTGGAACAGAGCAACCAGAGCAAAGGAACTGGCTGGCTGCAGAGTCCTACCTACTTTAGTAAGGAAACATGAAGAGAGCAGCGAAATGCACACTGAGTCATTAAGGGGCTCCAGCACTCTGGGTAGGAGTTTCTAGCTGATGTTAAGAAAGAAAGATCTAGAGTCCCTGATGGGAAAGGCCATGTGGAAACTAAGTACATGTTTTTGTGTTTCCTTTGTAGGACTCCAGATTCAATCAGAGCAGGTAAGGTCCTCCCCAGTCCTGCCTCTTTTATGTGCATTTTATGACACTGCAATCCAACTGGCCCCTTGGGGATGGTTCCAGAAAACACTGATGGATACACAGCTCACTCCCTCTCTTACTATTAGCTCGAAACAGTAAACAGATGAGTTGAAACTGGACATTGTGGCTCATGCCTTTAGTCCCAACACTTGGGAAACTAAGGCAGACATATCACTCTGTGTTTGAGGCAAGCCTGGGTTACAGAATGAGAGCCTATTTCAAACTAAACAGCTAAACAACTAATAAAATAAATTTATTGGCTTTTGTTGACCGACATCAATTACGTTGATTTTTGAGACATAATTTTGACCCTCAAAGCAAAGTTACAGGTAACAGTCGTGGATATAGAATGATCCAGATTTAAAAAAAATTATTTGTATTTTCCCTGTATGGGTGTTTTGTTAACAAATATGTCTGTGCATCATGTACATGCCTGGTGCCAGAGGAAAACACAGGAGGCAGGAAGATGCCCTAGAACTAGAATTACAGATGGTTATGAGCCTCCATGTAGATGCTGGGTACTGAACTGTGGTGTTTGGCATAACTAGTTCCCAGAAGTATTTTTAATCCATGAAATATACTAGTATTTTAGTATCTAAAAATAGCAAAGCCATTTAAAAGCGTCTCCAAACATGCTTCTCAAAAGGGTGTTAGGATTAAAGTCAAGAAGAATGTGGTGGGTCTTGTGTGATGGGAAAGCTAAGACAGAAGGGTGTAGGCAAAGTCAAATAGCCAGAGTAATGAGGACTGAAAAGGGACCAGAATCCTCTTTCCTTCTCGGTTCTTTTCTCATTGAACAAACTGGCACACAGAAAAAAAGAAAATAGTGCAGGGCTGTTTCTCCATCACATTTCCCTCTAGAGGTAGAGAGGGGTGATGCTATCTTCCCCTTTCTGCTGGAACCGACTCAAGCTCCAATGCTCAGGAAGAAATTAAAATTAGTTCCTCCTGTGTCTAATGAAAAGTCTATCACTTTGGGAACCATCCTTACCTACAGAAGGTAAATGAATTATGCTGAATCTAATTTTCATAGCAGAGACTAAGATCATCTTTCAGTCTGTTCTTTCGCCTGTGTCTCCCAAGTATTACTTTTGAAGGCTGGAGAGATGGCAAAACATGATTAAAAACTGACTGCAGCTTTTTCCAGAAGTCTCCAGTTGGGATTCCTAGCTCCCAGATGAGGCAGCTCACAACCGACTTTAATCTCAACTCTAAGGCACTGACACGCTCCTCTGACCTCTGAGGGAAGCCACACACTCAAACACACACACACATATATGCACATAGATAAAATGAAATATTTTATTTTTGGAATTTAAGTTAGACATCCAACTTGTCTGCAGATATGAGCTGAAGACTTTTGTGAGCCCAGAGGCCATTTCCTCCGACCTTGTCAAGAAGATTCGAAACCTACACAGGAAAATACTTTGCCTCCCAAAGATGATGAGGGCATTTTCAGGTAAAGGGGTTCTAGATCCTATTAGGTGTTCTACCTTCCACCTGTCTCCATCTTTCCCCAACTTCAAAACCTGGTTCCAAATACCAAGCATAGTGGCACATGCCTGTAATGCCAGCACCAGGGAGACTGAGGCAGGAGGATCTTAAATTTCAGGCCAGCTTGGACTACATAGTGAAACACACACAAAAATAAGCAAACAGCTTGGGTTAACAGCTTCTCTCCTCACACCTTCCCACAAGACCTCACTCTACCCAGGGAGCAATTCCCCAGATTGTGGTCTCCTTTATCCAAGGATAGAGGCCACCGCAGTGAGAGTCCAGGAAGGTGAGGCACACTTCTCTTTAAGTCTTGTATCCCTGTCCTCATGCTGTAGCCAGGACCCCCCCCCACCCCCCCCCCGGGAGGAAAAGTAGGAGATAATTAAATCTCACAGATCTTTGTTTCTGCTTTCTTCAGAAAACTTGATGCATCATCTGGAGACAGATTCAGGTAATCAGCAAGGGCTCTGTGGGGGGGGGGGAGGGCACACAGGGGGAGTGTGTCCTCTGATATCCATTTCACTCATGGCCACAAACAGCAACAAAATATGCTCACTTGGACCCTGATTGCTTGAGGTCTTGGGTCTATTAAGCCTTTTCTCCACACCATTGCTCCTATACTATAAATCCATTTGAGGATTAAATGAATTTATATAAGGAGCTCAGCATAGTACCTGACACACAGTGATTGGTAAATGTTCAGTTACATGTATAGACACTCATTCAAAATATGTATTAAGCCCTTGAGCTTTGTCCAGAATTATGCTAGATTCTCTGTAGATTTGAACAAATATTGTGTATTTAAAACCTAGCATTTGCTGGGCATGGTGGCACACAGTTACAACCCCAGCACTTGAGTAGTAGAGGCAGTTAGACTGCCACAAGTTTAAGGTCAGCCTGGGCTAGAGTTAGTTTCAGGCCAGCCTCAGCTACAAAGACACTTTCTGGGGGCAGAAGGTAGGGAGGGGCTAGGTTCTAGGGATGTATCAATAGCTTCCTGCTAGAGCTTGCTTGCCTACCATGCATAAAGCCCTAGTGCCACAAAAAAGGGACAGGGAAAGAACAAAAATACTATTTACTTTTAAATTGGAGCTTAATTGTTCCCACAAGCACTTGCCTGTTTTTATAGAGATCCCTACTTCTTGTAATGTACTGTAAAAACTTTATCCAGACACCTGGTTAAAATGCAGGCTCTTGTTTGGGTAGTCTAGGGCATGGCCCAAGAATTTGTGTTTCTTAACAGGCTCCTAGGTACTGAGCTGCTGCTATCCCAGCCACTTCAAGAAGCAAATCCTCAGACACTGCTGTCACTTCTCTCCTCCAGAAACAGAAGCCTAGGAGGCAAGCAGCATGGACAGTGCTCCATCCTGAAGTGGGGGAAGGGGTCACTCTGGACCCTCAGACCACAACCCTGAGCCCAGTCCTCACTGTAATGGTCGTAATGGTC
The DNA here is from genome assembly GCF_004785775.1 of Grammomys surdaster. Taxonomy (NCBI): domain Eukaryota; kingdom Metazoa; phylum Chordata; class Mammalia; order Rodentia; family Muridae; genus Grammomys; species Grammomys surdaster. The sequence continues at coordinate 263,333 of NW_021620120.1, read as the reverse complement.
ATTTGAGTGGCAGCTGCATCATGAGAGTGGTCCCCAAGGTGGCCAGGGTAAGGGGACGGCAGGACCTGGGCACTGAAGACAGTGACCTGGCCATGATACTTTTGCTCCACTGCTCCAACTGGCCAGCACCCATCTGCCATGCAAAAGACGACACAGCTGTTCTGCGCAGTGTAGATGTGGCCAGGCGTGGGAGAGACTTTGCAAATGCCCCATACCATGGCATCAATCACCATCTTTTTCCAACCCTATTCCACCTGGAAAGTAAGTTTCTGCCTGCCTTTGAAAGACTTGAGGTAGAGCCAGGGAAGTGTGGCAGACACACCAGCACCTGTCCCTAGCATTAAAAAATGAGGATGGAACTTAGGGTCTTGGAAGCTTGTATAGTTTTTAATGTGTATGTCCAGTACCTTTAGGTCCCTGTAATCCTGTTCCTGGACATAGTGATCTATCTGAATGGAGACCCAGAAGCAGACAAGGAAGGCACTGACCTAGACACCAGCAAAGCTAAGAGCCAATGGGATTTGCAAGGGAAACAAAAAACTGTAAAAGTCTCAAAACGACCATTGTAGGGTGACTAGGACTCTGCTTGGCTTTTATGACTTTTGGACACAAAGCTGGAGATGCTTTGGGGCCTCATCAACAACTCTGGGTGGACCCCAAAGTCCCTTCAGGTCATTTCTCTAGGTTTTGAGAGAATATTTTAATAAAATATGTAACCCAAAGGCCTTTGTGTTTTGTGTCTAATCTGTTTGTTGTGGCAACTTAAAGTATGGGCAAGATTCTAGTTTCAGTGTTCAAGGCCTCTGAATGATCGGGTGTTAAAGGACTGGTCGAAAGGGTGGAATGACTAGGTGGTGTCTTTAGGTCACTAGGGTATGCTCTGGAAGGAGGGTGGGAGTCTCACAGCTGATGTTCCCAGCTGATGAGATCTATGACTGTGCTTTGTCAAGCACTCCTGGAAGGATAGGTTATCATGACAGAAGCCAAAAGCATAGAGACCACTGATCATGGACTGCACCTTCAGAACCATGAGCCTAAATAGACCTTTTTCTAGGTTGCCCCAGGTATTTTTAAAGTTTTTACCCTCCGACGCCCACCCCAAGTTGTGACAGTATAAGCCCATCGAGTCTGAGGGCAGTCATGTCTACATAGTGAGAGCCTGTCCAGTCCCTTAATTATATGTATGTATGTATGTATGTATGTATGTATGTGGTTCATATGTGCTAGTACAAGGAGTAAGGATACAGGTAAGATGCCCAAACCCCTCTATAAAACAGAAACAAGCTACTGAGAAATATGAGGCAGAGAGCTCCATGGGGATTCTGAAAGTCAGGAGCTTAAGGCAGTAGAGCAATCCTGACATTCCCAAGGAAAAATTACTTTGAAGACTCCTTTAAGTGTACAAGTGAGATAAACATTTCCAGATACGGAAGATTTTAAAAATTCAACTTCCAAATTCATCTCAGAAGATATTAAATGATGTGTGACAAAACCACAGTTAAGTCAGGAGAGGAGACACAGGGCCCAGAAATAGGACCAGGGCTTGGGATGTCACCTGGGTGAGTGCTTGCCCAGGATTCGAGAGACCCTCGGTTCAGTTCCCAGCACCGTATGAAACCAGGCATACTGGCACCTTCCTGAAATTTCAGACCTTAGAAGGTAGAGAAAGGAAGTTTAAGGTCACCTTCGGCTACAAGAGGCTTAGGCTAGCTGGGCTACATGCCTCAGAGGGAAAAGATCCAGAACCCCCAGTTTAATGACAAAAGGGGATTTAAAGGCTGTCCACAGAGGGAACAATCAATGGGGCTCAGGTTCTAGTTCACCCCAGTAGGCATCAAGATAAAAATATAGAGACAGCACCAGGTGACTGTCTTGAGATTTCTGGCCACTGAGAAGATCGTGTAGTTTATTTAGTAATAAAGACATCGGAAATTAAGGAAAGGAGAAGAGATGATGATTAACTCTGGGAACTTAGAGTGGTGAGGGAGCCACCGTGTATGTACTAGTGACTCAGGCAGCATGTGATGCATACGAAGTGTTCAGTCTCGAGACGGTGTGGTAACTCTGAAGCCACCAAGATCCAGTGTCTGGGAACAGTCTGTCAAGAGCTAAGAGGTGCTAACACTTGCACAGGCAGAGGAAATCTGGAATGTTTAGGGATAAAAAGGAGGGCATCATTTTGGCTAAGCTGGGGCTCGTGTTCAACTGTGGGCAACAGCTGGGTCAGCAGGGAGATACTTTAGGCCCTTTCTTCATAGTAAGACCTAGGGGAGAGGTTCTCTATATTCCTCATGGCCTGTTCTCCCCTTCCCCAATCTATCTCCTAGGAAAGTGAATCTGGACACTCCGTAGTGCCAGCAACGAGGTTTTGACTTTTTGAGTGGGGTCAAGAGCAAGATGTTGGGGTTTTTAAAAACTCCCTTCACAAGGACTACTCTGCAGAGGTAATTTATTGACCAGTTACTGAGTCATAGTACCTAGATGCTCTCTGAGACACAGATGTCCCTGGGGAGTCCTATCTACTCAGGTCTGGGTTTGGAGGCTATAAGCTTTGGTAGCCACACCAGGAGACGATTCTACCAGTACTCCTGGACATAAGCCTACATGGCCTTGGAAACTTGACTACGTCCATTCTTGCATCTTCACGTATTTAACTCTGGCGGGGTAGGAAAAGTGATTTTAAGATGCCGGGAAAGAGAGGCAACAGAGTGGTTTTGGGCAAGGGGAACCTCAAATTTGAGGATAGCAAAATGGCTTCAGACGTCATTGAAGGTCTTCCCGTGGGCACTGGCTAACATCTGGAACAGAAAACGCTGCTGCTGCTGCTGCTGCCCCTTCTCAACAGAGAGCACAGAGCCAAGACAAACGGGTGTTCAGGAAAGAGGGAGTCATTTGGTCTTCAGAGCAGGAAACCTCAGAGGAAACAAGAAGCTGAGTAAGATATACGGATAGAGCGACAGTCCTGGGAGAGGCTTTGGCCATGGTGGTGAGGAGATGGGTGTCAGTGGATGTGATGTCCCTCCTCTCTCTCCTCCTAGTGTTCTGGCCAGGAACCTTCCTCCATTACATAGTCTTGGGATCCCAGAGAAGTGAAGTTTCCATAGGTGTGGGATCCAGGCAATCCTTCTTCATCTCAGAGTCCTGGAATCTCAGAGAAGTAAAGTTTCTGTAGGGTAACCCAGGCAGGTTCTGGAGTTCAGGGTCTCAGCAGAAGGCGTGTTCCTGGCCACTTGAGCCACAGGAAGGGAACCAGGCGCCGGCTGAAGGTGGTCGTGAAGGTATAGATGAGTTCCTGGGTCTCCGCATTGGTGAATGTCACAGTGCCCCCTTCATAATCCAGGGCGATACCCACTCTCCGGGGCCGCAGCAGTGGGAAGAGCTGGGCCTCTGGGTTCGTGTTGGCCCAGATGCCTGATGGAGAGAGGCGAAGGGCCCACACACCATCCTCTGGCCGCAAGGAGAGGTCCCCTTTCCTCTTCACAGTGTCTTTGGCCACTCCCACCATGCAGCTTTCCTGAACTTCCTCCTCCTCCTCTTCTTCCTCCTCTTCCTCTTCTCCCAGTGATTCATCTTCCTCATCTGTTTCCCAGTCTTCATATCCGTCCCCATAGCCAACCTCCTCATCTTCTTCTTCCTCTTCCCCTTCTTCTTCCTCCTCCCCATCCTCTTCATCCTCTGACCAGCCTTCTCTCTCTAACTCTACTTCCCAGTATACCTTTCCCCAGGTAAAGCCCTTAGTGCCCAACACTCCTGGCTCACAGTCAAACTGCTGGGGGAGCAGGCAGTCACTCTGGTACTGGCTGGTATAGGTCACGCACTTCCAGTCCTCTGAAAGCTGAAGGTATCCACTGGCCGACAGTGGGTCCAGGGTGACGCTTACTATGGGACAAGGGAGGAAGTAACAGTGTCAGTGGTGGGGCTGAGAAGGGGTGACTAGTCTCCATAGCATCAGTACTGCCTCACTGTGCAGTTCAAAGAGCACTGCTTATAGCCTGGTCTCTGTGAACCATGTCCCTGAGGTACATGGTACACACAGCATAGGTCTGGGCAGGATGATCTCTGGCTTGGGGCTGCTACTGCTGTTTGCTCTCAAAGAAGGACCTTACGGTGTGTGACCTGTGACCTCAAAGGCTCAGCAATACTGCAGACTACACAGGAGACAGGTGTGAAATAATGTCAGGGGGTGGGGCCACCTGTGGGCAATTCCAGTGATGATTCCACAGGGTAAAATGGGAACGACCTTCTGTTCACTCACCCGTCTTGTACTCCAAGTCTCTAAGCAGCTTGCCTATGGAGGGGAAAAAAAAAAAAAAAAAAAGAAATGACTTGCAGACCCAGCAAACTCATTTCTTACTTGGTATTAGTTCTGGGACAAGGCTCTACTGGAGATCTCAAGGAAAAAAAAGATTCAGAAGCCAGAGCTCCTTGGAAGGCTGAGATTGGAAAATATGGGGGGCAAAAGCCAGGAAACCTCCCAGTGTGGCGGACTGACCTCCGATCTGGTGCTTTTCCCCAATGCTTACCCTGGAACTGCCTCAGGCCTCGCTGCAGAGAAAGAAGTTTATCTGAGAATTCTCCTGCCTTTCTTTTAACCATGTGAGGGATGGCTTTCCCAATCCAGAACTTCTTCCGTGGGTACCTGAAAGATCGACAGACACAACCACCTGTCACTTGGCTCTTCTTGCTTTTACGCCAGTGTTTGTGACAATTACAAGATGAGCAGGGAAGATCTGATTATCCTTAATCAAGGACAGGAAAACTGGCAAAGACACGACGTGAACCAGGACATAAGACTGAGAGCAGATTTCACAAGCGAGCGGTCTGTCCGCCAAGCCAGGCTTTTACTCTCTTGCTGTGCTCAGGTGAAGACCGTGAGCCCAGCTGGACTTCGGAGATCGTGTTGGGAGACAGCAATCTCTAATCCTCAAAGACTGCCCTCTTTCTTAAAAGCCATGGGATGAAACAAGAGCTGCTGTGGCATTGGCACCCTACACTGCCACTGTTTACGTGGACCACAGCCATGAAGTGGGAGGAGAAGGAGAATGAAGAACAACAAATGAAACTCTTACTTGTTGGCGAAGTCCTTGGTGTCCTGCAAGGGAAGAAAACACAGGCACCAAAGTGAATTAAGTAAAACTGCATGTACACATTCAGTACCATGTAACAGGCAGGCACACAATGTGTCTACACAGTCAGTACCATATAAGAGGCAGGTACATACTGCATCTACAGTCAGTACCATATAAAAGGCAGGCACACACTGAGTCTACACAGTCAGTACCATATAAGAGGCAGGTACATACTGTGTTTACAGTCAATACCATGTAACAGGCAGGCACACACTGAGTCTACACAGTTAGTACTATATAAGAGGCAGGCACACACAGTGTCTACAGTTAGTACCATATAAGAGGCAGGCACAAACTGAGTCTACACAGTTAGTACTATATAAGAGGCAGGCACACACAGTGTCTACAGTTAGTGTCTACAGTCAATACCATGTAACAGAGGCACACAAAAGCAAACAAAGCACTCATAGTTCCCCTCCCCTAGAAAACTAAGAGTCTAGTGGGGCATTAAATAAAACAAACAAACAAACAAACAAACGGGCTGGAGAGATGGCTCAGTGGTTAGGAGCACTGGCTGCTCTTCTGGAGGACCCAGGTTTGATTACAGGCACCCACATGGCAGCTCATCTATAATTCCAGTTCCAGGAAATCCAATGCTTTCTTCTGGCTTCCACAGGCACCAGCATGCAAGTGGTGCTATGTACATACATACATTCAGGTAGAAACACCCATACATATAAAATAAACAACATAAAATAAGGTCAGAAATGGCCAGAGGTGACAAGTGACCTGGCCTCTCCAAGGAGACACTTAAGCTCAGGTTTGAAGAATGAGAAAGCCCTAGCTTAGAGATAAGGCAGGGCCAGCTCTCACCAGATAGGATGTGGTAATGGTGAATTTTACTCCACTCACAGTGGAATGAAAAGCAAGTATCCCCAGCACCCACCCCCACTACCCACTTGTAAACATTTGTGTGTGCACATGAGTGGTATACCACAATGTATGCAAAGATCAAAGGACAACTTCTCCCTGTCTTTATAATACTAAACTCCCTAAGCTCTGGCCTGACATGTAGTCAAAAAATTAGTATTTCGGGCTGGAGAGATGGCTCGGCAGTTAAGAGCACTGTCTGCTCTTCCGGAGGTCATGAGTTCAAATCCCAGCAACCACATGGTGGCTCACAACCATCCGTAATGAGATCTGATGCCCTCTTATAGGATGTCTGAAGACAGCTACACTGTACTTACATACAATAAATAAAAAAACCTTTGGGCTGGAGTGAGAGGGAGAAGGGAAGGGGTCGGGGAGGGGGTAGAAATTAGTATTTACCACATCCCCTACAACCAAGTCTGGTCACATGACTAAATTACAATGGGATGCAGGAAGGGGAAAAAAAATCCAAGACTTCTCAGTCTTGGCCTTAAAAAAAAAAAAAATGCTTTCTAGTTGCTTTCTTCTCATTGGCTGAAGATTGAACAGAGTGATGAGCCAGACTCAAATCTCATGGCCAAGAACAATATTCCCAAGACTAGATAGCCAGCTAGAAATAAGCCAGCTCCTGGATGACCTCAAGGATCTCTAGATCCTCACCTCTGAACTCTCACCTCTGAACTCTCACCTCTGAACTGCTGGAAAGCAGAAAGGACTTCTGCTCTAGATGCACAATTGAGCAGCAACTAGCTGAAACCCAGTCACTTGGCCGCTCCTTGGCGGATGGTGGCAGGAGGTAATAGGAAACAGGGGAGGTCATCCTGGAGGTCACCGTGGACCAGGGATTTGGAGATGGCAGTGGGGGGCACGAGAGAACCTAAGCATCCCATGACTGTTTTGGAGCCAAGGATCACTGAGGAAAAGCCTCTTGTGCAGGAGAAAGATGCTGTCTGCATGAGGGAAAGGCATGTGCCAAGAACACAGCGCACAGTGGCATCTTGTGAAAGGATTTTCTGGTGAGTCTGAAACCTCCACAGTTCTGTGTTGACTGATTTGGTCTTCTTTTCACTCATTCCGCAAACCTTTGCTAAGTGATTCCTTGTGCTAGGCAGGCACTGATCTAGAAGCTAGAGGTAGCAATAAAAAAAGAAAAATCCCTACCTGTGTAGAGCAGGCATCCTAGCAGAGGAAAGCAGACAAGAGAGTAAAAAATCAACATGAAAATGATTACTAATACCACACCATGTTAGTAAGTGGCGGGTGTGCTACAGAAATCAGTAGGGTAAAGGGGGTTGGGGCAGGGAGCAGGGTGGCTTCTCAGAGAGGTACAATTTAGAAAGCAAACACAAGTCATCAAACTGTGGCTGTTAAGGACTCCTTCAGCAGTTGAGAGCACAGACTGTTCTTCTGGAGGTCATGAGTTCAAATCTCAGCAACCACATGGTGGCTTACAACCATCCGTAATGAGATCTTATGCCCTCTTATGGGGTGTCTGAAGCTACAGTGTACTTACATATAATAAATAAGGTTCAGGAGCTTTGCTCCAGGGAAACCTGAATACAGACAAAATCTGCTAACGTCAGCATTCTGTGTAGTGTTTTTTTTTTTTTTTAAGATTTATTTATTTATTATATATGAATACACTGTAGCTGTCTTCAGACACCAGAAGAGGGCATCAGATCTCATTACAGATGGTTGTGAGCCACCGTGTGGTTGCTGGGATTTGAACTCAGGACCTCTGGAAGTGCAGTCAGTGCTCTTAACCACTGAGCCATCTCTCCAGCCCCCCTGTGTAGTGGTTTTAAGCAGATTTTCTCTCTTCAGGACTCCTCATCACAGCAGCTATGGGGGCAGAGCCCTCAGGTACAGACTGGGGCCTCTGCATAGTAGCTATTCCCAGGGTACATCAGGGGACAGACATACTGGTGACAAACCTCAGCACTCTCAGCTGCACCACTCACAACTCACATTCACACATGGAAGGGCTGTTGGAAAAATCTGATGCTCTCCTTGAAGCAGAAGAAAGAAACGGGGCGAGGGAGAGGAGACACATGACCCAGAGTCTGAGCAAAAAAATCTAGAGAAGAGGCAATGCCTGGGAGAAGATACCAGCTTTGAGTTGGACCTCGTTCCTAATCTGCCCCAGGGTCTGGGCCAGCCAGTCCTCTTATTGGTCTGGAACCCTATTCCCTAGAGACCTTTGCATCTCCTCTGACGGAAGAAAGGTTCATTTCTGACGTCAAACCAGGGGGGTCAGAGGAAACCAGCAGATGGCCCTTCTCCTGGTTTATATGGAGGGAAGGTCTAGCCCTCCCCTTTTTTTGGTGGAATGCTAAGGGTGGTGATTCCTCTGGAAAGTACAGGGAAGAAGCTTGTCAGTCCATCCAAACAGCTCTGCTCTTGCTTTGTGTCCTGAAACACCCCTCAGTCACTGTTCTGCAGGTTGACACTCTATGGTCCAGAGGAAACCTCCCATCTATCTTCTTCACTTGCCCTCCCTCCTCTTCACTGCACCTTGGATCCTGACAGCCACAGCTCGGACCATCTCCAGAACCATATAAGGCACCTATGGAATAGGTGCCTGCCTTAGTCAAGCATGGGGGTGTGCATCTATAACCCCAGCACTCAGAAGGCTGAGACAGGACTGTCTTTAATTTGAGGACAGACGGTATGACATAGTAAGACTGTCTCAAAAAAACAGCAAATATCTGCCTTGTTACAAAGAGGGCTCAACAGAGGTCTCATGCTGAGGAAGGGCGGCAACAAAGACCTTCGGTTCTGCGGCACTTTAAGCATTTCTAGATACTTTTTGTAGAGAGTGATTATTTTATATTTAAACTCATGTGGACTCTGGAGTAAACAAGGAGGGTAAAACTCACTTACCCATATTTTACACTGTAAAACTGAGAGCCTAGGAGGAGTAACTTCTTCAAAGGCCACATAAAAGTGGTAGGCCCCGTCTCCCACCTGAGCCCATAGACCCTCACCTGCATTAGCTCTGCAGCTGGCTGTCGTGCCTTGCCCTCCAGCTCGGAGATGACCAGAGTCAACCGGTCAAGCTCACTGACGCCCCGTGTCTTGAACTTCTCCCTGCCCTCGGTGAGTAGCTGCTCCAGGGTGGCCAGCTGGTCTAGCAGGTGCTGCTCCCGCTTCTTTAGAAACTGGTGGCCCTGCTTAAATTCCGCCACAATGTATTGCCTCTGTTCCTGCAGCTTCGTCTGTAAAGGTAGGGGACAGGGTGCTTGTGTGTGATACCTCTAGGAACTGGTGCCCGCTCAATCCCCTGATGACTCCTGCTTGTGAATCCTAGTCCTTCAGTAGGAGGAGTCACTGGGATGCTCCTGCTCCTGCTCCACCCTCTTCTCCTTGAGACTTGTCAATCAGTCCAGTCCCTTCACTGTTCTCAAAGCCATCTCTGCCTGACTGCTCTGTCACCATCTATTCTAGGTGACCAGTATGTCTTGGGACAATGAAAGATAGCCTGTGTATCCCACTAATGACATGCCACCCTTCTCGATAATACGTGTTGTCTCTTTCAGGGATCTCTGTTTGCAGGATAAAGTTCAAACTCAATCAGCCCCCCTTAGGCACCCCCATTACTCTGTGTAACCTATTAAGTGTACCCTATCCCTCCAAGTGGGACTCCACCCTGCTTCCTTGGTGAGGCTGGAATGTGAAGACTCAGGGATCACATCCTGTCCTGTAGGTTGGAACTGCCTGAGTCCTCAATCCCCCTAGGTAAGTGAGGGTGTCCATGTAAACCAGGATCTAGAGGTATTTTGTGGACTTGTGCTCTCTCTAGCTTTGTCTTTCACAGCCTGGCTACACACTGATAGGCCTGACCTAAGAATCCCTCCACTGCCCATTTTCCCAACACACACACTCCCCAGAACTGGACCTCCCTTATCAGCCATCTCCCCTGACCTATCTAATCAAGAGTACACAATACACTGCCAATCTTTACTGCACATAGTGGGCCTGAGTCTTACTAGGCAGCCTCAATCAGAGCCTGCTCAGAGCTGCTCAGGCCTTTTCTCGTCCCTTTCTTCTTAGTCTCTACCCTGAAGCCAGTACCCCCTCCCCAATACGCCCTGCTGCCCTCTACATGGGAAATCACACCTTCCCTCACTTTTAGAGAGCACAAAATCAGGTTCCCCAGTCCCCTCACAGAATAGCCACAGCTGCCAGACAGTGATGCCTATCACATGAGAAATCAGGCCCAAAGTCTGAGACACATAGCAGGCCCACATGGACAGCCTGCGTTTGCAAGGGACACAGCAGGCCAACCTACCCTATCCTTGGTTAATCCCCCGTTGGCCTAAAGCCAACCTAACAACCATACTTTCAAAGTTCTCCTAGAAACATTTCCCATGTGCCAGGCCCCTCCCTTCAAACACGTAGCTTGGCTCTGATTTCCACGTACCATTGCAGCCAGAATATCAGCTTCTCCCTTGGCCTGAAAGCCCTGAATTTTGTCTCTGTCTCTCCTCAGGGTGTTCAAGTGGTTCAGAATTTTCTCCTAAGGAAAGATAAGCAGTGGAGAGAGAGATGAGTGTCCTGAGCTGTGGTAAGAGGGACATCAGACATAACTCTCCTCCCTCTCAGGCCCTGAGAGGACTTACTCTGTGAGGCAGGGCAGCCTTCTCCACCAGGACTGCAGTGTGGGGACGGTGCTCCCGGGACTCACGGCACATCACGCACAACAGTTTACCATCATCTTCACAGTAGTAGTGTAGCTTTTCCTGGTGCCGCTCACACAACTTCATGTCCTGTGGCTCTCGGGCCAGCTCTCCTGGCTGCCTGCCATTGTCCACCTTCAGCCGTTCAATGTTCTCTACCAGACTTGCTAGCTGCCACACGGGCCGGATGTTCTCCTTCTTAAAGGGCTTCTTGCAGAGCGGGCAGACTGGGCGGTTCCCCGATATGGGGCGGATATCACTTGTGCAGCTGCGGCAGAAGACGTGGCCACAGTCGATGGTCACTGGGTCCCGCAGGTAATCCAGGCAGATAGAACAGGTCACCTCCTCCTCCAGGCTCCTCAAGGGGGCTGACACTGCCATTGCACCCTTAGCTTGGGAGTCTCTGATCCCTGGTAGGATCTTTCTTCCTCAGAGACTAGACCTGAAATCAAGAGTAAACTCAGCAAAAGGAGAAGAATGGTACCCCTGTGAATTGTTCAAGCTAAAATCACAAGGGAAGCCAGGAGGGGAAGATTCCTCTGTGGCTGCCCTGGGCTATGCGGGTATGGCCATTCTAGGGACACAGAAGCTCACCAAAGAAAAGCTGTTCCTATCAACCTTTGCAGCTCGGGCCTTCTTCCTGCCCGTGACAACAGAAAGCTTACTTGAGTACTCTGAGTCTCAGTTTATCCATCCATAAAATGGAGAAAGAGAGACGCCGACAGGGGCTTGCTTCTAAACAGGTTACATAAGAGAATTCTGTTGGAAACACTAGGCATAGACCTGGTTTCTGGGAGGAGATCCAGGAAAGAACCCAGAGCCCTGGATCCTCAGCCACTGGATGAGATCTAAGAGCTGAAACTGAAAGCGGTATCAAGAATGCAGGGTCCTGCCCCACCTTATGGCACACAATGCCCACACTGGACGGGGAGGTGGCTCTGCTATGGACTCGAGGAAGGTAACCATGTAGCGTTTTGCAATGCTGGAACAGTACACTATCACTGACATTTACCATGGGAGTCCATCAATGGAGCTCAGTGGACTCTGTTAATGGTGACGGTAAATACACAGACATAAAACTGCAGCCTATAAAGCCCAAGGAAAAGAAATACAATGCTGATTCCTTAAAAGATCTAATGTGGAAATATATAAAAGTGCTTTGCAGGTGAGGAATTATGCTTCTGAGACTATGTACCAAAAGACCCTTGGTTTAGACATGTGTGACTTTTCAAAAGATGTAATGAATAATAAAAAAAAAAAGTATATACCAACTTGGAATGAAATTGAACTGGCAAATGAAGAAGTATCAAGTCCCGGGAATGTTGGAAGAAGTGTTAAGGGTGTCTGATCTAATCTCTCGGTTTGCTCTTAAGGAAAATGTCCGACCCAGTGTTCTCGATTTAACACATTGCTGAGTTTGAAAACAGGAAAGGAAACGAAACTGTGGGGTGCCTGTGGGCCAGAAGCTGTGGGTTGCAGAATGGCTTGGAAGTTTAAAAGCCAGGCCAGCTTTTTGTTGTTTTTGTTTCCATGCTGGAGAGAAGCAAGGAGTTTTAAGGACAGAACTTATAATTCCCTAGGATAAAGTTCAGCTACTATTCCTCTTTCTCATAAAATATGACGCCTTTGCCACTAGGCACCCACATTAAACCAGCTCATGCTGGATCTGGTGGGTCTTTAGATTTAAGTTGAATAAAAATTACTATGTACACATACAGTATATTATTGTCAACTCTGCAGGGCTTACAGAAGATCACTGGCTAATATGTGGAGCAGAGTTAACGAAATTAGATACTAAGTCATAGCTCAAAGAGCTCCTGACTAGTATGGTTTAGAATTAAGAGATCTTCAGGGAACAAAGGGAGTGGGGAGAAAATATAACCCTTCTGCAACTGCCAGTATAACAATACAAACATCCATCAACAGAAATCAAAGCCATTAGGTGAAAGGCTTGGAGTAGTCCCCACAATGCCACAGTGGATTATTTCCTAATGTGCCTTGATGAAGGAGAGATCCAGTGGTCACCTTAACCAAGTAACCAAGCCAGCCAATCTGGCACAGGATTCCTGAGGGGGAACCTTATGAGTTAAGCACCATCACCGGAGGTTAGAGAGATGGCTCAGCAGTTAAAAGAGTACTCACTGCTCTTCCAGAGGACCCAGGTTTGTATTTCTAGCACCCATTCAGCAGCCCACAACTGGTTATATATATAACTCCAGCTCTAGAGGACGGGATGACCTCTTCCGGCCTCTTCAGACACAAAGCACACAGACGACATGCAAGCATTTAAAATACGGCCCTCCCCCGAAAGAAGCAAAGTTAAAAAAAAACAAAAACTATCACCTATGAAGTTTATTTGTCAAAAAATGTTTGACCTGATTGAACTTGATAAAAACTTTAGATTTAACTTCCAGTTTATAGAGAACATAGGCAATTTAAAACACAGACACACACACACACAGACACACACACTATATATATATGTATATATATATATATATACGTATATATATATATATATATATATATGTATATATATATATAAAGTTATCACAGAGAATGTGTTAATAGCACCAAGTTAAACCACACAGTGAGGAAATAATCAGATTCAGAATTTGGGGCACCCATAGTCACAGACCAATTGGTCTTTCAAAAACCCCAGGGTAGGGATAGCGTGATAGCCTGGGGATCAAGGCATCTGCCAAGCCTGACGACTTGAGTTAGATGACTATAACTCACGTGGTAGGAGAGAACCAATTCCTGGCAAGTTGCATGTACACACACACACACACAGACACACAGAGAGAGAGAGAGAGAGAGAGAGAGAGAGAGAGCGAGAGAGAGCGAGAGAGAGCGAGAGAGAGCGAGAGCGAGAGAGAGAGAGAGAGAGAGAGAGAGAGAGAGAGCGCGCACAAGAACAGTAAAATTACAAAAAAATTCACAGTGATAAGCAGGAACAAAAAGATAAAATCTATCCTGATTCTGGCTTTTAAAAGGTAGTTATAATAACACTTCAGGGACTATCAAGAACAATTTAAATGGAGACATTCTTTTTTTATTTTTTTTTTTTGTTTTTTTGTTTTTGTTTTTGTTTTTTTTCCAGACAGGGTTTCTTTGTGTAGCCCTGGCTGATCTGGAACTCACTCTGTAGACCAGGGTAGCCTCGAACTCTCGAACTCAGAAATCCGCCTGCCTCTGCCTCCCAAGTGCTGGGATTAAAGGCGTGCGCCACCACCGCCCAGCAAATGGAGACATTCTTAATGGCACACACTGAGACTACATGAAAACCCCTGCTTTTCAGCAGCAGATGCTACTATTCTTAGAGTTTCAAAACTATGATTTACATTCAAATGGTTTCACAAAACTGTACAAAAAAAGAGAAAAATTTGGGGAAACAAAGGTTATGGTTTTCTTTTCTGTTACACTAAAAGGGTCTGTAACCACCCAAACTGTTGAAACCGGAGTATTTAAAACCTTGTCTAACACGTGTACTGAAATAATGAGTGGGTTTAGAAAAACCAAAGCCTAACTGTACAGAGTCTTTTGTTTCTGAGTCACCATAACTTGACAGTCCAACCCCACTGCCTGGCTGCCAAGACTCACCTTGAACATGTTATTTGTAAGACCAGAGGTATAAACTCAAAAGCTTGAACAATTCAGGCTTTGTCAAAGTTCAGGCTCTAGAATCCAATAACCAGGTGAATTCACACTCAGGATACTCTTCTGAGGAAACTGAGGATTGATTCTGTTAACCATGATGATAAAGGACACAGGGCCAGGAAACAGTCCAGGTGCCCAAACTTCCAATCACCCCACTCTTCTCTCCCCAGCACACTGTAAAATGGGCCTGAAACCAGGTAAACTGAGCAGAGGTGACAACAAGAAAGGGGAGTGTATTCTTCAGATTTGGTTGAAAACATTCTAGTCTTCACTAAGAGATACTAGGATGTGGGTTAGAGAGATGGCTCAGTGGTTAAGAGCACTAGCTGTTCTTCCAGAGGTCCCGAGTTCAATTCCCAGCAGCCACATGGTGGCTCACAACCTTCTGTAATTGGGATCCGGTGCTCTCTTTTGGTGTGTCTGAAAACAGCTACAGTGTATTCATATAGATAAAATAAATAACTCTTTAAGAAAGAGAGCGATAACAGGAAGCATTCCAGTTAGATAGCGCTTTTTGCTTTCCATGGATGGAAGGAACTCAAGCTTGTGTGTGGAATTAGGAAGAAAAATGCTGGGGGACGGTGGGGTGGGGGGTGACGGAGAGAGAGGAGACAGAGAGGGCAAAGCAATCCACACCATTATCCCAAACCTATTCTGTCAGGCCTTCCACAAAACTAGTGTTTTGTTTGATGAGGCAGAGCCAAGACTAAGCAGTTCAGGCTGGTCTTGAACATTCTAACCTCCTGCCTTTGCCTCCTGAGTACTGGGATCACAGGTGTGTACCTCTGCTGGATTCTAAAAAGTACATTCCCTGTACCACGATCTCCTATCTTCTTACACACCTGACCCTTGTTCTCTCCAATCATCTCCACAAGTTCCTAAAGGATAAAACCATTATCCTCCTTGGCTCAGGCACAGCCATGAAGTCATCAGAAGTGATCAGTCCAGGTCTTGTTTCTTACTGGCATTCTAACAGAATCTAGAGTCACCTGAAAGATGGAACCTCAATTGGAGAACTGCCTCAATAAAACACGGGCATCTCTGTGAGGCACTGTCTTAATTGTTTGTTGATGCGGGTGTTAGTATTCTGTCTAAACTCCACCTCCACAGTTACCTGGCAGCAGCCAGGTATGCTCCTCCCCACAGTTACCTGGCAACAACTGGGTAAGCCTGCCCATTATAAAAGGGACTACCTGCCCCCTCCTCTCTCTCTTGCTCCCCTTACTACCTCGCCTGCAGGTTCCCTCTGTCCCCTCGCCCCTCCCCCTTCCCTTCCCCCTCTCTCCATGTGGTCATGGCCTGACTCCTCTGCTCTCTGTCCTCTACCCCTCCTCACCCCTCTCTCTCTCTCTGCCTCTACTACTCTCCTGGCTCCCCTCCCTATGTCCTGGATAAACTCTATTCTATGCTATACCGTTGGGTGGCTGGTCCCTCAGGGGGAAGAGATGCCTTGGCATGGGCCTGCTGAGACATGCCTTTCCATCACTGGTCCCCTTCCATCTTTTCAGCGGGAGGGCGCCACCCACCATGGGCAGTACCATCACTAGGCAGGCAGTCTTGGGCTGTGCAGCTGAGCTAGTAAATTATGTTCCTTTAAATTCTTGCATTCCTGCACTGACTTCTCTCAGTGCTGGGCTGCGACCTGGAAATGTAAGCTAAAGTAAGTTTCTTGCTCTTCAAGTTCTTTCTGGTCAGAAAGTTTTATTACAGCAGCAGAAAAGCCAATTGGAGCAGCTCACCACCACTCCCTTCACTCAGATGAGTGTTCTGAACAGACAGGAAATGACTGCATATTAATTATGTTGTGCCTTAAGTCACACACCCGGGAGGCAGCAGATTTCAGGCCCTCGGGTAAGCCAGAAACCAGCTACAATTCCACAGGAGCAGGGAGCTCTGCCGTATCCTGCCACTCAGAATTGGGGATACTTACTATCCTTTGCTGAGTCTCCCTTTATCCTGAAACCACCTCTCCCTTAGAAAGCTGAGGTTCTCATAAACACCTAACCTACAACAAACTGGTTGGGGGCGGGGTGACACTGCCATTTCTGGCAACACAGTGGTTTCTGGGCATGATTCTTGGCTGTGAGAATCACCGTGAGCTGCAAACGCTCTGAAGTGTCATGAAGGTCCACACCTCTGAGGCAGACACCTACGCTAATGCTCTCACCTGTGTATCCAAGCTCTGGCCCTGCACTTTAAAAAAAAAAAATAGGTATTTTATTTATTTACATTTCAGATGCCTTTCCCCATTTCCCTTCCCTAAAAACCCCCTACCCCATCCCCCCTCCTCTTTTTTGCTTTTATGCCATTTTAATTACATGAAAGTATTAAGGTCAGTTCTAGGTTGAGGAACTAGCAATACAATAGACGCAAATAGTCAAGGAACAAGGCTCGACAATTAAACACAGTCAAAGAACAAGCAATGAGCTGCTTGGCAGGAATCTGACTTTGGCCAAGGACAAGGAGTTGGGCTTCAGGCAGGAATCTGACATTAGGCTAGAACAAAGAAGTAATTTCAGGCAGGAATCTAAATTTTAGGCTAGAACAAGGAAGTAGGCTTCAGACATGAAAATGACTTTGGGCTATAGCAGGGAAGTTGGCTCAGATATTTGGGTCATCCTGATAAGCCCCTAGAAACAGTGATCACAGCTACAATTTTTGCTCTAGGTGCTAAATTCTTTCCTGTGGCTTCTGCTCTATATCTAGTATTTCACTCCCCACTTCCTTAAACTCCTAAACCCACAGAGGGATTCTAGAAGACAATGAATCCCCAAATATGAACTCTAACACCCCAAGAAGCAAGCAGATTTACAGCCTGAACCTCAGGGCACGTCCCTGGCCTCCCAACAGGAGCCCCTTCTTTCAGCCATCCCAGAATACTTAGCTTAAGGCTCTGTGTCCTGTGAGACCTCCACCTAACTGCCCACAGGGTACAGGTTAAGGCCTATTTCTCATCTAAAATCAGTAGTCTTCCAGAAATAAACTTCAGCCAGCGATCACTAACAAACCTGGAGAGAGTCTTCTAACAAACCTTCAGGCCAAAACACAGGTGATCGA
Organism: Grammomys surdaster; assembly: GCF_004785775.1. NCBI lineage: Eukaryota > Metazoa > Chordata > Mammalia > Rodentia > Muridae > Grammomys > Grammomys surdaster. The sequence goes on along the minus strand of NW_021620120.1, from coordinate 245,938 downwards.
GCTATATGAACCACAGAAATGGCTACACCCCTCCTCGCTACCAAGGATGGTATTCTCAATATTGTAGCCCTAATTATGGCTTTGGCTGAGTATGGCTGTCGTAGGAATCCTGGTGACTGTGGTCCCACACACACAGCTTAAGCATTATGGATTCTAGCCAAGTGTGGTGGCACACATCTGTAATCCCAGCACTTGGGAGGCTTAGGCAAGAGGACTGGCACACATTCAAGGTTAACCTGGGTTACACAGCAAGACCTGTCTCAAAACAGTAACAAAAATAATGACTCCCTACACTCCCCCTTTTCTCCCCTGACCTTGTACCGTTTTCTCTGGCCCAGCTTAGTCAGATAAAGAATTCTGAGTTTCATCCTAACAGTCCTGGGAAACCACTGAGGGTTTAAGCATGATTTATTGAGGGTCTACTACGTTTCAGGTTAACTGAGGTTAAAGAGAGAACAAAAGAACATTCCTTGAAATTTAAAACTGACATCTGTCTAGTGACTGCAGCACTAAGATCCAACATCAGGAACTATAAGCCTGGAAGGGCTTCTCTTCAACTTTTCTCCTCTGTTGGCGCTGCACCAGATACTTCAGCTATCCTCTTTCTTGTCCCTCAAACATACTCAGCCTAGAATAAAGTGCCAATGCGATTACTGGTTAAAACTCCAGGAATGGCTTAATGGCACCCCGGGAATAAAGTCAAGACTCTTTCCCTTCCCTGCCCTCTCCCCAACCCCCGGAGCCTCCAGCTGTTAATCCAGGTCTAGTCCTATCTCCCAGCTCATTTCCTGTCACTCCTACCTTCAACTCTGCCTCAAACCAAACCCCGCTCACTACCATCCGTTTGCACTATGACTCCTTTTCCTGCCGGAGTTCTCGGCTGAACACTATCCCCTCTGACAACTCCCGACCATGGGAGAGCAGACAGTGTGTCTCCATCATCCGGTCAAGAGTATACAGGGTTCATCCCACGTTAAGTTCAGGAACTAGGTGAAAAGAGGGCTGTGGTGGAATTTACTTATTATAATGGTGATGATCTCCCCCCCTTTTCCCCCCTTCACCTTTCTTTAGCTTTAGACCTAGGTATGCATCTATAAACAGTGTGTAGAGCCCCCCTCCCCTGCCACCGGCACACCCTGATATTTTTTTTCATTTCGAAGCATGGGATCACAATGTGAAATTTTCCTTTTTTTTTTTTTTTTTAAAGTAACATGTCGGTGATTTTTTTTTTCTAACATGCAATGAGTTTCACTCACGTGACTATGCTTGTTTTGCTCATGTCACTGCTGCTCTGTGACTGTAATTATTTACTGTTCCTACCTCTGATGGCCATCTGGGTTAAGCTTAGACATGACAAACACAGCCCCTGTGACCCTACGTACACATACAGGCACATGGACTCTCGATTTTACTAGAATGAGCCGAGCTGTTTCCAAAGCAGCTGCAGTAATGTACATTCCCACCAACCAGGTCCACAGACTCACTACCAGCTTTACGAACTTAGCCAAATTGGAGAAAAGAAAACGGAATCTCATCATGTGCGCATAATGCAAAAAGAGGCAAAGCAAACAGCAGGAGAGCAAACCAATCACTGAGCAAGGTATTCAAAGATGGGGAAGATACTGTGCTTTTTGACTCTCTAGCAAATGTGGTTTACCCACTGGTGATCGGAGGCGCCTACGACCTTCATTCTTTTTTTTTTTTTTCCGTGTGGTAACTTTCTCTTTGGTTTGTTTTTGGGGAGTCCATGCTTATGGCGGAGTTCTCCCTCAGTTCCAGGGTGAAGCAAAAGTATCAATCTTAGGTATATTAATAACCCATATCTTTTGGTCCAGGGAAAAAACACAAGTCCATTGCAATCAGTCACAAAGTGACATAGCAGGGAAAGAGGAGAAATTCTTTTGGTTCCTTGGGAACTTTTTTTTTCTTTTTTCTTTTTTTTTTGTTCTTTCGAGACAGGGTTTCTCTGTGTAGCCCTGGCTGTCCTGGAATTCACTCTGTAGACCAGGCTGGCCTCAAACTCAGAAATCTGCCTGTCTCTGCCTCCTAAGTGCTGGGATTAAAGGTGTGCGCCACCACTGCCTGACCCTTGGGAACTTTAAAGAGGTGAAGTCACTTGTTTTGTAGCTCCTGGTGCAATCATCCCGCTAAGCAGATGGTTAATCTCTTGAGAATAAACCAACTAGAGGAGATGAAGGGGGGAAAAAGCATATTTTGTCAGCACTTTTTCAAATCTTATGCCCAAAGCTAGCCCCACCCTTAAACCTGTCAGTTCTATGAGCCAATAAACCTTCTTTCTGCTCCACCAGCTTGGACCTGTCTGTCACCTGTTTTTTTGTCCTTTTTTTTTTTTTTTTTTTTTTAGAGGGGAGGGGGACCAAACTGATACCAAGATGAAGTTACTGGGCTGAAATACACAATTGACGGAAAAAAAAAAATCCATCAGTCAACCGACTGAGACAGGTCTTGCAACACAAGCAGACAGACAGAGGACAACCTTTAAACACCGTAGACCTTTAGCCTGCTCTGGGACATCACAACTCCTGTGACTCCTCATACTCTGAGTAGGGAACACAAGCTTCATCTTCTACTATCCTCTGCAGTCAATCAAAGCCTGCACCAAAGAGCCCTAGCGAGCCACCTAGGATTTTCACACAGCCTCGGCTACCCTGTTGTTCAGCACGAGGCTAGAGTCTTGATTTTCCCGAGCTTCTGTATTATCGTAAAGAAATAAAGGTGTGAGTTACAAAGCCATTCACAAGACCGAAAGTAAGGTTCAGCAGATATACCAGCATATTTAATGTGCAGTATAAAGCCATTGCTATTATTATTATTATTTCTTTTTTTGGTTTTTCAAGACAGGATTTCTCTGTGTAGCCCTGGCTGTCCTGGAACTCACTCTGTAGACCAGGCTGGCCTCAGACTCAGAAATCCACCTTCCTCTGCCTCCCAAGTGCTGGGATTAAAGGCATGCGCCACCACTGCACCACTGCCCGGCTATTATTAGCTATTATTAACACCACACAAAGCAGAATAAAGATGACTGAAATAGTTGAAGCAGAAAGGAGAGTGGAGGTGTGTGGGGAGGGGTGTAACGCTTATTTCTGACAAACTGGCTATCAGGTAAGAAAGGACCAGTTCATCAGATGTAGTGGGGATTTGCTGTTGTAGAACAAGGTATCACCTATTCTAGGCTAGCCTCAAACTTGCTATGTAATCAAGGCTGACTTAAGACTCTTATTCTTCTTTCTCTATCTCCTGAGTGAGGGATTACAAGTGGGTACCAGAATACCGACCTAAACCAGTGTTCCTGAAACCACAAATGGCAGCTTCCACATGCTTAACAACAGGTTGTATTCTTATTCTGTCTGTATAGAAAGGGGGCAGAGTAAACCTACCCCATGGACATCTCAGCCCAGGCTACTGTACCAAGTATGGCTTGTGAAAGGGGAGACCTTAGGGGCTGGGTATGGTACAGCAGCATGCAACTTTAATCCCAGCTTTGGGGGAGGGGGGAATGTGAGGGGCAGAGGAAAGTGAATGTCTGAGTTCAAGGCCAGCTTGGTCTACTAAGTGTTCTAGGTCAGACAGGGATCGAGTGAGACTCTGTCTCAAAAATAAGTAAATACCCACAAATGGAGCCAGGGAACTCAACATCTATCCATGAAGTAAGGAAATTCTAACTATTCATATAGTGGGTGGAGGCATCTCAGCAAGCTAATAGGGAATTTCTGTTTTTCATCAAAGTTGAGACATCTATGACACTCTATCTCTATATGTAATCAGTGACATATATCATTTAACTGGTGAAATACTCTTCCGTGTGCAACATAAGCTAAGGATATATAAAGAAACTGAAGCATCACATATTTGATGAGAGGTGGTGTATTAGGATTCCCTAGAGTCAACAGAAAGACACACACACACACACACACACACACACACACACACAATTTAATGGAATGACTTACAGGCTGCAGTCCCGCTAATCCAACAACGTGCTTGCTGTGAACGGAAAGTCCAAGAATCTAGTCGTTGATTAATCCCACAAGGCTGGGTGTCCTTATATAAACTTCCAGCAGAAGGTATGGCTCACATTAAAGGTATGTTTTCCCGCCTCAAGATCCAAAGGTCTGTGTCTTCCAGACTTAAAACCTGGATCAAAGTTGTGTGCGCCTTCTATCTCAAAGGTATGCACTACAAGTAGATTAACCCTCTTCAAAACAGAAAAATCTCTCACAGGTATGCCCTCCATTTCAGGATGGTAGTTCATTCCAGATATAGTCAGGCTGCCACCCAAGAATAGTCACCACAGGTGGCCTTTCTCCTACAGAGCTCTGAAGGGAATTAACCTTTCTAATGTGGGTCTCACTGTTATTTTCTTGCTTCAAAACACAAAAGGCAGGGCATTCAGCCCCAAATCCTGATCGACCTTGCCTAGTACTCCATAGTTAAGAATGTAGGAAGAGACTTCCGGTTTGGGCCCGAGCATAGAGTAGGTCGCAGGCGGCAGCTCCGTACTCAACCCCAGAAAACCGAGAGAAACAGGGACTCCCAGGAGCTTGAACTCACGCAGCATCCCAGGCAAAAATGAATCACCCGTGATGCCTGCCATTAGAAGTTCTAATCCAGATGGGCCAGAAGTCAGGATCCTCACCCTTACCCTCACCCCCTACCTTTTCCCAGCTGCACAAGGTTCCCTGAAGCTTGGCAACTGCAAGATCCTGCTTGGAAACTGCAGATAGACTCAAAGCAGTGTACCATATCATCTGAAGAATAGCAAGGAGACCATAACTCAAGCAGTGTACCATATCTTCTGAAGAATAGCAGGTTGCAGTCCTCCTCGCCCCCACGAATAACTAGGGCCTGCCAGTCGGGTCAAGTGGCACCCAGACGTGGGGCTCGAGGAACGGACCCCTCTGGACGGACCCTCATTGAGAGGATGTGCGCAGGACATCAAGATTAAGCGAGACAGAGATCAAAACCCGCGACCTGTCATCCACGGAACCAGGTTGATGCTGCCATCAAGAAGACGGTTGAAGTTCATTACCATCAGCCGAAAATTGAAGAGGATCCAGAAGTGACTCTGCAGGAGACTGACACAGCTGCCAGCTCCCCTGCCTCCCCCCTACGGTCGACCGCTAGACTTCCACGCCCTCCAGAAGGGTTCCTGGTATGCCTGGCTTTGCCCCCGTTTCTCTCAATAGAGAGCTTGGCCTCTTGATCACCACAACAAAAATTGGCTTTTTCCTAAACCAAGGCCGCCCTTGATATGGCCGCTAACATTGGGGAGCCTTCCTTTATGACAATATTACACCCCAAACTGACAAATGGTTGGTAAATTGAACATTTACAAGGGACTAGGATGGCTGTGAGTTAGCCCAATGACGGGATTATTGTAGGTCCACTTCCCAGGGGCCCACCCAATGCAGCCGAAAAGGAGTGCGTGGTGCTGGGAGTGGGTGCAGCCTAAATGGCCTAAGACAGGGCCCTCACCCTCCTTTCACCCACATCGGAGTCCCTTGACGTTGCCCATCGTGACAGCCTAAAACCTTCGACCATCGATGTGACTCGTCTCACATCAGTGTTTTGGGGTTGTGAACTTGTCTAAGACCCCCCATAATTAGACATCCAAATTCAAAATTCACATAGTTGGGATTGATCATAAGATGCCTTCTCTAACTAAACAGAGAAGGGGGAGATGCCAGAAGCCAGGACCCTCGCCCTTACCCTCACCCCCCACCTTTCCCCACCTGCACAATGTCCTCTGAAGCTTGGCAACTGCAAGATCCTGCTTAGCAACTGCAGATAGACTCAAAGCAGTGTACCATATCATCTTAAGAATAGCAGGGAGACCATAACTCAAGCAGTGTACCATATCTTCTGAAGAACAGCAGGTAGATCATAATTCAAGGCAGTGTACCGTATAGACCATGACATGTTTCAAGGCACGGGCCAAGAAGATTTTGTACTTTTCCACCATCTGGCCCCTCTTACCCCCTCCCCTTGTGAAACATGCTATAAAAAAGCATTTCATGTTCAAAAATAAATAAATTATTTATAAAAAAAATAAAATAAAATAAAATAAAAAAAAAGAATGTAGGAAGAGAGGCCCTTCATGTGACATACCCCTCCCTTGTCCTTGTACATTCTCTTCTCTCAGACGCAGCTTGGCCTTGAATAAAACTGTCCCCCTTTCCCACCCTGCTCCATTCCAGTTAGTTCTGTCTTTCTATGATAACACTCTCACACTGCTGTATAATTGATTTTCTTTTTTGGTGTGGCGGATGGGTATTCTCACCTACTCAGAATGAGGAAACAAGAGTCATACACTTCAGTGATCTTTTTATCTCCAGCAGCTGGCCCAAATCAGGGAACTGCGCTTATAAAACGCCACTCCCAGATTTGGAGCCCCACTGGCATCTCTGTTCCTAATTTTCACAACACCCTTAGATCTCAGCTTCATAAATCTGCTTCAGTGGTAAGATCTGAGTATTAGATGTTTGCGCGCACACACACACACAAATGGATTTCCTCTCCTCCCCCCACTCAGGGAAGGTCAGTGTTCTAATATCCCATTTCCATCAATCTGGCCAAATTCTATTTCATCCTAAAGGCCACTCTTAAGCTAAGCTAAGCTTTTGTTTGCTACAATGTCTCCCTGTGTTTTCCACTGTGATCCTGGGAGCATTAAGTACCCCCAGAAGCCATCACTTAAAAGGTTCTACCTGGGCTGGGCAGTGGTGGTGTATGCTTTTAATCCCAGCACTTGGGAGGCAGAGGCAGGAAGATTTCTGAGTTCGAGACCAGTCTGGTCTATAGAGTGAGTTCCAGGACAGCCAGGACTATACAGAGAAACCCTGTCTCAAAAAACAAACAAACAAAAAAGGTTCTACCTGAGGTTTGCAGAATTTTGCAGTAATAGACCCCATCTCAATCTTGCTTATCTTTTGTAGCAAGTAACAAGTCATCCACCACCTTTGCACTTCAGTTTTTGGTTTTTGTTTTGTTTTTTCCTTTTTCTAAGACAGAGTCTCACCATGTATCTTTGGCTAGCCTGCCACTCACTACGTAGATCAGAGAAGACTCAAACCCACAGAGATCTGCCTGCCTCTCTGCCTTTCAGGTGCTAAGAATACAGGCAATCACCATTTCAGCTGGCCAGACTGTCTCCTTACCTCCTCCTCAAGTCTTTAATTTTGTGTGTAGAGGTGTTTTCTGTATATGTATGTGCACCACAGGCACACAGTGTCTGCAGAGTTCAGAGGAAGGTGTTAGATATCCTGGAACTGGAGTTATAGATGGTTACGAGCCATGTGGATACTGAGAACTGAACCTAAGTCCTCTGAAAAAGCAAGAAATCCTGGAGCCAACTCTCCAGACCCATATTTTCTTATCTCTTGAGAAAGGAAATTGTTTGGTCAAGTTGCCTGAAGTTTCAAAGGTCATGTATATACAGGTGTTTGACTGCTCAAAAGGCATCATTAAAAGAGGAGAGACATGGAGGCAATCAGCTTTCAATACTCAAAGCTGGAATGATATCAGCAACAAGACAAAAGCCCTATTGGACTGTAATCCAATCTTGCAAGTATCAATACCTGCAAGTCCACACTGATATAAATATACGGATTTACAAATTAACAAAGTGGACACATTTCCCATAGAGAATAATTTAAAATCTGTAACTCTCTAGTTCCTTAGATGAAAAAAATTACCTTCCAAGTAATACTGTATGCAAAGGGAAAAAATTGCAATGTAAAATTGGGCACTGTAGAAAATCCACATACAATCAGCTGGGTGAGCAGGTCAGTACCATCCTAAATCTTGACAGCTTCAAGTCCTTACTGAGGTGTGCTGAATATGGCAACCTAACTCTTATCCTTTTAACACACAAACCCAATCTTAAGAGGTGTCTCTCAGAGTATGAACCACCAAAGAACATCCACAGGTTGGACCTAGGCCTCCTGGTTCATTTGTAGCAGATGTGTAGCTTGACCATCATGTGGGTCCTGAACAACTAGATCTGGGACTATCCCAAAAGCTGATGCCTGTCTGTGCGATATGTTCTAGCTGGGCTGCCATCTCTGGCCTCAGTGGGAGAGGAAGCACCTCTCAAAGACTTGAAGTGGCAGGGAGTTGGAGGGGATACCCAGAAGGATCCCCTACCTGCTCAGAGGAGAAGGGGGAGGGGGAAAGGATTGTGGGAAGGGGTGACAGGGAGGGAGGGGGAGAGTGAACAGGATATAAAGTGAATTAAAAAAAAAAAGAGTAAGACATACAATAGAAGGGTACCATACAAACACATGTCCAGGTGTTTATATCATAATATGCCTCAAAGGTCCACACGAGAAAGGCTTGTTCCTTGCACTGGCACTACTGAAAAACAGCACATAGTTTGCAAGGTGGGACTCTTTAGGAGATAGCATCATAGAAGGGGGCTGTGGGAAGCTGATGTATCCCATCTCCATTCTTCCTGGCTATGACATGAGTGGTTTTGTTCCTCTGTGCACTGCTATGTGCTTGCTGCCTCACCACAGGCCCAGATCAACAGGTACCAAATGGATCATGTGTTGTAACTTCTAAGCCTGTGAGCTAAAATAAACCTTTCTCTTCTTGTGTTAATTATCTGAGGCTCTTCTTGTGTTAATTATCTGAGGTGTCCATTACATAAGTATCTCTGAAAATTCTGCGATCAAATCTAAAAACCTATGCATTGCAGTTACCTGGATGAGAATATGGGAGGGATAAGAATTTGGGTGAAAAGGAAAAGGTGGATAAACATGGGGTGTGGCCAATTATAATGTGTAAGACGTTAACGAATGTGAAATCAGTTTGGAGTTATACAGAAAATTAAGTGTATTAAAAATTGCAACTACGGGCAGATGCCTGCAATCTCTGTAATCCAAGCACCCAAGAGGCAGGAGGCTAACCTGGGCTGCCATGGTTAGTTTCAGACCATTTTGGATACATGGAGGCACCCTGTCCTTGTCATCGTCATTAAATTTAAAAGTTGCAATTTTAGAGACATTAATGAAAGCTTGCTTTTAGAAAATGTGTTTTTTGTTTGTTTTAACTTGGGAGGAATACTCTAGGCATCACGAATCCATCTCACTAACAAGGGGTTCAGGCATGCATGAACGCATGTCATTCTTCCCTTCTTTGAAGCACGCACAAATGGTTGTGTTGTCAAAAATCTGGAATGTACTGGGAATTTTTAAGTGTCTCCTCCCATTCACTTCCCAAAGCTAAATTTATACAATTTTTTCTTTTCTTTTTTTTTGGGGGGGGGGAGGGGGCAAAGGGGATGATCGAGACAGGCCCGGCTATCGTACAATTCATTGAGTCTGTAGACCAGACTGGCCTTTGCTTCCCAAGCACTGGGCGTAAAGGCGTGCGCCACCACCGCCAGGTTTATACACTTTCTTTTCCTAAGCTAATTAGGCAGTAAATCATCAGAGATAACGCACAGCTCCTGGTACAACTTGCTAAGCCAGTTTACTCTGACGATAAATAAGTAATAAATAAACAGATGCATAAATATAAGACCTGCCTCTGGTCAAGCAGGGCTCCAAGCTGCCAGGTGGAACGTCATCCGGGTCCCGCTCACTTCTGGCTCTGGAGACTAGAAGAGACTGAAGTTAAGTCTGGGTTGGACCTGAAGAGGAAGAAACGCAGCGAGCTCAGAGCGAGAGGCCCAGAGGCGAGCTGAGGACGCGGCGCTCACGCGAGCTCGCCGTCCCGCGCGCCCGGGCCTGGTTAGCCCTGCCTAGGGCCCGCGGCCGCCTTCGCTGTCCCCACCCGGGTTGTACGGCGGCTGCTCCCCCGCTTCTCACCAGTGCAGACAGCACTCACCCGCGCCCCGCTCCGGGCCCGGTCACTCCTCTCTGCGGAGCTGCTCCGGGGGTAGCTCCTCAGCAAGAAGCCGGCAACACAGCCTCCCCGCCCAGCAGACTCCCGGCGCTCCGTGCCCTCCGCCGAGATTTCTCTGGGACCAGCCCTGGGATTGGCTCTTGATGAACTCCATCCTCCAATGGGAACGTCAGACTGCTTGACGTCACTGATCACTGGGCAAATCCCCAGGCCGCGGCCAAAGAGGTGAAGCGGCCGGGCCCGAGAAAAGGAAAGTGAAATCGGAAGCGGCCAGTGCGTCACGGTTGTCTTCCAGCTGCTGAGGTCGAGCGAGGCCTCTTGTGGGTTAGGGTACAGGAGCTCCCTAGCTTTCGAGACCCCATTTCTGACTCCCTGACTCCTGGGGTGTCTGCAAGGGCTGGTTTAGATGGGGTTTCCTCCTCAGGGCCTGCCTGTAACTAAGACCAGACCAGACTTCAGTCTATCAAGTATTTCCAGGATCCATTGCAAATATTACCATTTTCGAAGCTCCTGGCTAGGATGAGGCATTTTTGATAAATAGCCTTCCTTACACAAGGCAGGTTCTGTTCCTGCTGTACAGAACACACACACACACACACACACACACACTACCCCCACCCCACCCCACCTACACCACAGTGATAGTTCAGCAGGTAAAGGCGCTTGTCACCAAACCAGACGACTGGCGTTCGAATCTCATTTCGGGAACGTCCATTCAGGTTGTCCTCTAAGCTCCACACGCGCACTCTCCCCCTACACTAAATACATAAATGTAAAACATTTTAAAATCCTGGCGCTAGGGAAACCGAGGAATTAAGAGTTCAATACTAGCCAGGGCTACGGAGGGGGAAATTTGTCGAAAGCGGAGAAAAACTACAGAACCTGCAGTATCCGGTTCTGAGGCCCTCTACAGGAGCTTTGAGAGCCTCCTGCAACTCCACAGCCAGGGACTCGACCACGCCCACTAGGCTGAAGGCCCAATCTGCCGCACTATTTGCTCTGCAGGAAATCCACCACCGTTCCTGCTGCTTCCAAAGTAGTCTAAGCTGCAAGTGGGCTTCGACTCCTAAGCCCTAATATTTCACCTCTCCCCTCTACGGACAGGACTTTTGGGGAGTGCTCTGGACTCTGATCTCAGCACACATCTTAAAATCAATCGATATTTGCTCTTTTAGTTGATATTGGGGGTGGGGCATTGTTTTGTTTTGTTTTGTTTTGTTTTGTTTTGTTTTTTTCCAAGATAGAATCTCACTATATAGCTCTGGCTGTCCTGGAACTTGCTCTGTAGACCAGGCTGGCCATGTTCAGTATGGATTCTTTCCACTCTGCCTGCAATTCCCTTATGTCTACAATAAAAGTCTTCTCCATACTTTAGGAATAGTCACATGGAGTACCTTGACGATGGTCAGAGCCAAGGAATGCTGAAAAAAAAAAATCACATTACACAACAGACCTCATGAAAGAGATTTATTGGAAGGGGGGCTAGAAGCAGGGCAGGCTGTGAAGGTGCAGGCTTTACAATAGGCGGTATGGGGCATACATATAGTGAAAATACAGGACAGTGGTGACAGTAGAAACATGCCAGGTACCACTGATCTTTGGTAATGAGGATTAAAGGGTGGGGAATAGGGGAGAACTTGGTTCTGGAATGTGCTGATCTCTTGGTTGACTAACACTTGTTTTTTCATTCACTGTCTAAATGGGTGTCCCATCATACACTAATCTATTTTGATTTATTTATGCACTTATCAGACGTTGATAGTAGTGTTTTTTTTAAAGATGTGGGTGTGCAAGATACAACTCACAGAGCACATGAATCGCATGAAGAAGGAAGACCGAAGTGTGAGTGCTTCGATCCTTCTTAGAAGAAGTAACAAAATACTCAAGGGAGCAAATATGGAGACAAACTGTGGAGCAGAGACCAAAGGAGGGGCTGTCTGGAGACTGACCCACCTGGGGATCCATCCTATGTGCAGTCACCAAATGTAGACACTCTTGTGGATGCCAGGAAGTGCATGCTGACAGGAGCCTGATACAGCTGTCTCCTGAGAGGCTCTGCCAGAGCCTGACATATACAGAGGTGGATGCTCACAGCTAACCATTGAACTGATCATGGGGTTGTTCCCAATGGAGGAGTTAGAGAGAAGACTGAAGGAGCTAAAGGGATTTGTGGCCCCATGGAGAGAGCAACAATACCAACCAACCAGAGCTCCTAGGGTCTAAACCGCCAGCCTGGGAGCACATAGAGAGGGAGCCATGGCTCCAGCTGTATATGTAAGGGTGGAGGGCCCTGTCGGGCATAGGTGGGAGAGGAAGTCCTTGGTCTTGTGAAGTCTGGACGCCCTAGCGTGGGGGAATTCGATGGTGGGGAGGTGGGAGTGGATAGATGGGTGTGGCACACCCTCATAGAAGCAAGAGGAGGGGGGATGGGGAAAGGGGACAACATCTGAAATGTAAATAAATAAAATATCCAATTAAAAAGAAATAAAGATGTGGGTGTGAAAAAATGGCTCAGAGGTTAAGGGCAATTATTCTTGTAGAAAACCTGGAATCCACTCCCAGCAACCACATGACAACTCACAACTGTCTTTAATTTCAGTTCCAGGGGATTCTAGACCCTTTCTGACCTCTTTGGGTACTAGGCATACAGCTAGGTGGTGCACATACATGCCTGCAGGTGAACTACTCACGTATAAAATAAATAAATAAGCCAGCCATGATGGTACACTGTTGCAGGATGTTTGATCACACCATGAACCCCGTGAGGCTGTGATGTTCACTGGAAAAACCCGTTTCTGGTTGTGGTGTGGTTCAGCCTTGGTACACACCTTTATTCCCAATGAAAGTTAGTAGAAGGAAGCACCTATGACCTATGTTTGAAAGTGATATCTGGTTGAGTGGCAGACAAAGAGACAAATGAGAGAAAAATTTGACAGAATAAGATCTGCCTAACTATCTTGAGAGAGAAAAAAGAGACAATGTAAGAGAGAGGAGAGAGGGAGAGGGAGAGAGAGAGAGAGAGAGAGAGAGAGAGAGAGAGAGAGAGAGAGAGAGAGCAATTTTAAAACAAGAGTTTTACAGAGACAGGTTGAAGAGAGAACAAGCTAGACACAAGTGAAGACAGAATGAACCAGAGAATGAAAAGGAACCAGAAGATTAGAACAGATTGCCAGAGTTAGTTTGAGGCCAGGCAGAGCAAAAAGTCAGAGGATGAGAGAGAAATCAGATTTACCAGTCAGCTTGGAGAGAAGTTTGAGCCAGAAAAGTGGAGTTGACCATCCAGCCAGAGTTCAGAATGAGCCATCATCAGTAAACCTCCATCTGAGGTGATAATTATACCAGGTGAATAAAAGTTACGTTTACAGTACATACCTTTAATCCCAACACTCTGGAGGCAGAGGCAGGTAGATCTCTGAGTTTGAGGCTAGCATGGTCTACAGATTGAAATACCAGGTAAGACAGCTAAGACTATACTGAGAAATCTTGTTTTAGTTAGGATTTTACTGATGTGAACAGACACTATGACTAAGGCAAGTCTTATAAAGGACATTTAATTGGGGCTGGCTTACAAGTTCAGAGGTTCAGTCCATTATCAAGGTGGGAGCATGGCAGCATCTAGGCAGGCATGGCTGAGAGTTCTGCATCTTTATCTGAAGGCTGCTAATGGAAGACTGACTTCTAGGCAGCTAGGACCGGGATCTTAAAGCCCATGCCCATAGTAACACACTTACTCCAACAAGGTCACACCTACTCCAACAAGGCTATACCTCCTAAATAGTGCCACACTGGGCCAAGCATATACAAACCATTGTAAATCTTGTGTCAAAAAAACAAACAAAAATAACTAAAGTTTAAATTTAAAAAAAAGTTTTATTTTTACTTTTGGTGTATAAGTGTTTTACATGTATGTATGCATGTATGTATGTATGTATGTATGTGCATCATGTGCATGCCCAGTGCCAGTGGATGCCAGAAGAAGGCATCAGATTCCCTGGAACTGGAATTACAGGCTGTCGTAAGAGGATGAAATGAATGCTGGAAACTGAACGCAGGTCATCCAGGAGAGCAAATGCTTTTAATGCTGAGCCATCTCTCCAGCCCCCCCCAAACCATCTTGTTCATTTCTTTTCAACCATGTTCATTTTCTTTCCTCCTCCCTTTCAATGTAGCATCGTGAGAATTGCATCAAGGTTGTCTCTCTGAGACCCTCATATATCTACTGCCCAGTCCTAGAGTAGAGAGGAAAGAATGTCATAAAGTTATACCAAGGAGAAGTTAAACAGGCCTTGATATACTCCTCTCCCAGTAAGATCGGATACTACCCCCTTTCTTCTCCAATTATATTTTGCTTGTGTGGTCCCATGTACCTGTTACCCTAGCACTTGGGAGGATGTTTCAGACAAGCCTCCCTTTTATGGTGAGACCCAGACTCTATACAAAACAAAGGCAAAATAATAAGACCTCATTGGTCTTCTCTGACTTTTGTTTGTTTTTGTTGTTGACACAGGATTAGTCCAGCCTTGAACTCAGTATGTAGCCCAGGCTGTCTTCTAACCCCTGTACCTGAATGCTGGGATTACAGGCATATGTCACCACATTTGGCATCTTGGGCTTCGGTTTTGTTTTTTTTTTCTTACACTACAAGGTCCCATATAGTGTAAAAATGTGTGTTTTACATTTTTATGTTTTTCTCTTATTAGTATGTCTTTTGTTTCAGTAGACTCAGCATGAACCTTGTGACTGGGAAGAAAATGATATTTATTTTGTTCCCCACACATGGTTTAAGCTTATTGAGTTAAAATAAGTTTTTAAGAATCATAAAGTTTTGGGCTGAAGATGTAGTTCAGTTGGTAGAATGGTTCTGTAGCATAAACAAACTCCGAGTTCAGTCTCTGAACTTTATAATGTGGGCATGATGGTGAACTCTCAGCCATTGAGAAGAAGCAGGAAGTCCAGAAGTTCAATGTTATCCTTGGTGAGTTAGAAACCATCCTGGGATACGTGAAACCCTGTCTAAAATTAAAAACAAAGATACCAAACCCCCACACTATTGTTGATGCCAAGAAGCACTTGCTCACAGGAGCCTGGTATGGCTGTTCCCTGAGAGGTTCTACGAGCACCTGACCAATACAGATGCAGATACTCACAGCCAACCATCAGACTGAGCCTGGGGACCCCAGTGGAAGAGCTAGGGGAAGGACTGAAGGAGCTGAAGGGGATTGTAACCACATAGGAAGAACAACAATATCAACTAACTAGACCACCCAGAGCTCCCAGGGATGAAACCACCAACCAAAGAATATGCATGGCTCCAGATACATATGTAGCAGAGGATGGCCTTATCTGACATCAATGGATGGGGAGGCCCTTGTTTCTGTAGAGGATTGATGCCTCAGGATAGGAGGATGCTAAAGCAGTGAGGTGGGAGTGGGTGAGTGGGTGGAGGAGCACCCTGATAGTGGCAAAGGGGAGGAACGATGGGATGGAATGAGGTGTTTATGGAGGGGTAACTGGGAAGGTAGCATATCATTTGAAATGTAAATAAATAAAATGATTAATTAAAAATTAAAAACAAACAAACAAAACACAACTCATCTAAAAATGTTTGGGGTGCTTAGAAGAGGCCTCCAAGCAACCACGCTCAAAACTATAAGCCTCCTGTGAGAAAGACGCAGAAGGATCTGCCTGAAACCGGTTGAAGGATCCTCGGGTGTGAACAAAGTGTCTCTAAGAGGAAAAGCTGAAAGCTCCATGAACTGACTTGAGTTTTAAATCTGCATTTCCATTTTTTAGCAGAGGCTTAAATGAACAAGTTTTCAGCCTCTATGAACTGGCAGCTTTCGTCCAAAGAACAGGGAGCAGGTTTTAAAATAACAAGTTTTAACTGTCCCCTTTATAAGGAAAAAGGACATTTTGCATTCAAGTGACATTAACTGCTTGGTTTTGGAACAGAAATATGTGTAGGCTGAGCCAATCTCTTATGTGACTTGGTTTATCCTTTTAACTATTTTGTATTCCAACTGTGATAGATTTTATACGAAATGTCCCTTTAGTTCAAAAAATCAGTGAAAACGGGTTGCATAATATACAAAGACAATTTAGCCTAAAATTTATCAAGTAATGGTAAAGCTGTCCCAGAATGTTAAATTAAAAAAAAAATCACCATAACATTTTAAAAATTATTGTGGATTAAAGAAAAATATTTCTAATTTATTGTAGAAAAATTTAAGCCTTCATAAAAAAGAAATATTATGAACCGCTTGGCTTGAACCATCATGCCTTCGCCAATAGATTTTGCTGTTTGCTTCTCCATTCTGATACTCTAAGAAAAACTGAGAGTCTAAAAAAGAAGGCTAAGCATATTTTACATCATCTACAAATCTGTCCATATAATTTTCTAATAAGGACTTAACTTATGTAACAAAATACCATGATCAATACACACAAAATTATTTATATAATCACTCAACAATTTTATAACAGAATTTAATACCAACTTTATATTTGAATTCTCTGATCTTATTGAAGATTTTTTTTTTTACAGGTGCAGTGTCAGAATTTTTTCTTTTAAAATTTATTACTATTGTTGTTGTTGGGGTTTTTCTGATAGAACATTTCTCTGTGTAGCCCTGGCTGTCCTGGAACTCCCTCTGTGGATCAGACTGTCCTTAAAGTCACAAAAATCTTCCAACCTCTGCCTTCTGAGTATGTGGCTAAAGGCATGTGCTACTATTGCCTGGCTTCTCTGAAAACTATTTAACTGGGAATAGTGGCACAGGTTTTTAGTAGCAGCACTTGAGAGACAGAGGCAGAAACAAATGGATCTATGTGAGTTCAAGGCCAGCCTAGTCTACATAGTGAGTTCCAGGACAGCCAGAATAATATAGCATGTATTAGCCAGAACTACTGAGTCTGTTTCCAACAATGTCCCCTGCCCAAAATAAAAAATAAAATAAAATAATAAAATAAAATAAATCTATTTGTGTTTCCCTCTCTTTCTCTCTCTCTCTCTCTCTCTCTCTCTCTCTCTCTCTCTCTCTCTCTCTCTC
>NW_021620120.1:217567-229009 GCF_004785775.1 Grammomys surdaster | reverse complement strand
CTCTCTCTCTCTCTCTCTCTCTCTCTCTCTCTCTCTCTCTCTCTCTCGTGTGTGTGTATGCGTGGTGTGTGTATGTGTACAAGTACTAATGGGGGCCAGAAGAGGTTGTCAGAGTTCCCTGGAACTGGAGTTACCAGTAGTTGTGAATTACTTGGTGTGGGTGTTGGGTGTTGAGGTTTGGTCTATTGCTATGTATTGTAATGCTATACCCAAAGGTCTAGGCCTACAAGTGGCTTCTCATGTTTAATCTTGTTCCTTGATTTAAAACTATTGTTTAAATAAAATTGGCTACAGTCAGTTACTGGAGGGATTAGAGGTAGGTGGGTTTGGAGTGACCTGGTTGGATGAGGAGAAACCAGGAGGAGGAGGAAGAAGAGGAAGATAGAGGAAGCCACCACAAGGAAAGATGGACCATGAGCACATGGCCAGGAGAAACAGCAAGTATTTGGGGTCCACCACTGGGGAGGTAGCCATGTCAGCTAAGAGTAGACAGGAGTTATCCCCAGTAATTATCAAAACCAAATAAAATAATAGTCTGAGTCTCATTTATTTGCAAGCTAGTTGGGGATAAGCTTACATTGTTTGTACTCCAGTTGGGTATCGAACTTAAGTCCTCTGGAAGAGCGGCGAGCTCTCTTAACCACTGAACCATCTTTCTAGCCTCCAAGTTGTCAGAATTTAAATCCAAAAAAAGTTAATAGGATCAGAAAAAAATTAAAACAAACAGAAACAAAAATCCCCTCAAACTTAGAAAAACACAGAATAATAACTATATGTTCTTTCTGTGTGATACTACACTATTTTCCCCAGGGCCACACAAAAAACACCTAAATCATGGTGTCTTTTCTTTAACTTACTATTGTAAGATATTTACCTCTAGATATCCTATATTGATGACTCTTCCTCCTCTTCCTCTTCTTCTTCCTCCTCGTCCTCCTCCTCCTTTTTCTTCTTCTAAGATTTTATTTATTTTATGTGTATGAGTACACTTTAGCTATCTTCAAACACACCAGAAGAGGGCATCAAATCACATCACATTACAGGTGGTTGTGAACCACCATGTGGTTGCTGGGAATTGAACTCAGGACCTCAGGAAGAAGAGTCAGTGCTCTTAACTGCTGAGCCATTTCTCCAGCCATTGATTACACTTCTTGATGCTGGGAATAAATACCTCAAGAGAAAGAAGTTAAGAGAGGAGGAGTTTATTTGGCTTTCAGTTATACGGGATACGGCTTAACAAGGCTGAGGAAGACATGGCACCAGGTGCATAAGGCAGCTGCTAGTCACAAGTTACTAACAGTGAGACAGCAGAAAGCAGACTGGAAACGGGGCTTGACAATGAAATCTTAAGTCCTGCCCGCAATGATCCATTTCTACGGTAAGTCTCTACTTCTAATGATTCTTCAAAACAAAGCTGACCCCTGGCTACCCATCCTTCAAACATTTTAGCCTACAGGTGGTATTGTTTCACATTCAAGCCACGACAAACCCTGAAGTGCTCCCTAAATACCCTCAGGTCATTTATAGAAAAGCGGTTATCTGTGTAAGTAATTCTTGGTCTACAGCAATGTATATGAACTGGTAAGAACTGTGTTCAAGGGTTGGAAAGATGGCTCAGCAGTTAAGAGCGCTTGTTGCTTTTGCGGAAGACTTAGGTTTGATTTGTGGTAGCCATAAGGTGGTTCACAACCATCCATAACTTCAGTACCAGGGAATCTGCCACCTTCTGGCCGCTTCTGGTACTGCACATGGGTAATGCACAGGTATACATGCGGGGCAGACATTCTTTACACATTAAAAAAAAAACAGAATACTTAAAATAATAATAATAATAATAATAATAATAATAATAATAATAAATTGCGTTCAACAGAATAAAACTAGCCACCAAACAGTGCAAACTAACTACTTATGGATTGGCTACTTCTGTCTTTGATGTCAAACCTCTCAGCAGAGGAAGCCAGGAACTAGCACTACTGTATTTCATGGCCAGTAATGAATAAATGAGGGGCTGCAATCATACTTTTTTTTTTTTCGAGACAGGGTTTCTCTGTATAGCCCTGGCTGTCCTGGAACACACTTTGTAGACCAGGCTGGCCTCGAACTCAGAGATCCGCCTGCCTCTGCCTCCCAAGTCCTGGGATTAAAGGCGTGCGCCACCACCACCCGGCTGCAATCATACTTTTAAGAATGATTTATGCTCACTACTTGCTTATGTTTTTAATAATCAACTGAGTAGTGTTTCAAAAGTTAACTGAGAGGCTAGAGAGATAGCTAAGCAGTTGAGATCACTGGCTGCTTCTTTTGAGACCCAGAGTTCTATTCCCAACACCCATAAAGCTGCTCACAACCATCTATAGCTCCAGTTACAGGGGATCTGATATTCTCTTCTGACATCTCTGGACACCGGGCACATATGTGGTGCACAGACATACTCAAGCAAAATGCTCATGTGCATCAGACAAATAAATCTTTTAAAAATAAAAAATAACGCCGGGCGGTGGTGGCGCACGCCTTTAATCCCAGCACTTGGGAGGCAGAGGCATGCAGATTTCTGAGTTTGAGGCCAGCCTGGTCTACAGAGTGAGTGCCAGGACAGTCAGAGCTACACAGAGAAACCCTGTCTCAAAAAACAAACAAACAAAAAAAAACAAAAAAAAAACAAAAACAAAAATTAAAAATAAAAATAACAAAGAAAACTTGAAAAACTACTTTAAAACGCTCTCTTCTCTTAGCATGTCTCAGGTTATACCTGGTGATTACTCTGTTGTGCACTAAAGTGCTCTCTCTGTGTGTGTGTTGGTTATAGTATGTGTATGCCCCCTCATGGAATAAATCATTCTTAAGAGTATGATTGCAGCCCCTCATTTATTCACTACTGGCCATGAAATGCAGTAGTGTTAGTCACTGGCATCCACTGAGAGGTTTGACACCAAGGACAGAGGTAGCCAGTCCAGAAGTAGTTAGTTTGCACTATTTGGTGGCTAGTTTTCTTCTGTCGAACACAATTTATTATTATTATTTTTAAGTATTCCGTTGGGTTTTTTTTTAATGTGTAAAGAATGTATATGTGTACAGAATGTGTATGCCCCCTCGTGGAGTTAAAACTCTGTTTAACTGGCAATCAAAAAAGAAACGTAGGGTTGGAGAGATGGCTCAAAAAACCAAACCAATAAAGACAAAACAAAGTTAAGGGCTGGAAAGATGATTCAATGATTAAGAGGACATGCTTTTCTTGTAAGAGATGAGTTCGGTTCCCAGCACCCACTCATGACCAGGAATCCTCTCCCACAGGGTTGAGATACCAGAGCAGGATCAGCAAGTTGTAGGCTTAGATTTTTCAAAACCTACTTTAATAAAAGTTCTCAAATGCTTTGACTCCCACCCCTTTCTAGCCCACCATCCAAAGGTAGAGGAGAAGGATGGGAAATAGGTCAATGGGGATGTAGACCTGTTTAGAAGTAGTTCTTCAGGGAGATTCCAATCTTTGTTGTCAGGATACCACAGCTCAGTTCAGTAGTGTCACTAAACATGAATCAGCAGTGGCAGCGTGATCCAGCAGAAACAGCCAGGCTCCCTCTGAATCAGCACAAGTCAGAGGAAGTGACCAGTCAGAATATGAGGAGAAGTTCTCTGCCATTCCTCTCTCAAGGAACTTAAGATCAGGAAAGACCCGAGACCAACAAAGCTGTCTGTGGCTAGCAATGCAAGCACTTGTCATTGGACCCTACTTATACGCTCTCTAAATATCATGTGTCCTCTCATGGGTCTGCTTCAGTAAAACATCACATGAGTCTACTTCAGGAAAGCATCACATGACGCAACCAGAAATTTCGACTTCAGCAAGCTGTGCTGCACAGGCCACAGGGTGTACTGAAGCCTGTAGATTCTGGATGAGGGGGGAGTCTGAGGTTTTCCAGGGCAGTTGTCAAATTGGCAACAGGGTATTGCCAGTGCTTTGTACTGGGAAGTCTTTGTAATGAGGCTCTGGAACCAGGTGTAGGCCACAATCGGGGTTGCTGGGACCTCTTCAGCTGCCATACAAGACTGGGCAAGGGCACATGCTAGGATGCTCAAGAGCTTGTCCTTGGTACCTCCATGACCTCTACTGTCATACTGAAGCACCCAGGTTTTCACACTGTGACACCTCAGAGCAGTGTGTCAGGGGCTAATCCAAGTGTCAAGCCTCTTGTCTTTAAAGGGCTGTCATCTCCGTGGATTCCCATGAACACAAAAGAGAAATCTTCACCGAACCTGATGGTGTAAAACCAGAGAAGCAATTACAAGATAACATCTTCCAGCTCACTCATTGAGAGAGCCCAGGCAGCCTGCTTATATGCCCGACAGGATGGAGTACTTGAACCAACCACTGACATTTATTTGGCTAAATCACCTCCATGCTTCCTACACTACTAGTCATTAATTGTGTCTTGGACCAATCACAGTCACCTGTCACGATAGACTCCACTAGGGGAAATGCTCACACTCTGGTCCATCTGAAGCTTTTCATGTGTGCAAGAATCTTGGTACAGACAGGTTTGGTTAGCTCTAGCCAGGGCTGTGCCTTCAGAAATCAGGGGCCAGCAGCTGCTATCTACTGCAAAACCACTTCAAGATGGCAGTCTTTGCGATGGGTAGCTTCTACTGTCAACTGAACAGGACCCAGAATCACTTGGGAAGGGAGTCTCAACCGGGGATTATCAGTATTGAATTGGAGTGGTGGGTCCTTGATTGTATCAGAGTGGAGAAGCAGAGCTGAGCACAAGCAAGGAAACATGCAGTCATCTCTGTTTTTTCCTTCTATTTAGAGTAGATTTTTTCCCTCACATAATATATCCTGATAATATATTTCCTCATTCTACTCCTAGTTCCTTTCCATCTCTCCTCCCATCTGAATCCACACACTTTTTGTCTCTTATTAGAAAACAAACAGGCGCTGGAGAGATGGCTCAGTGGTTAAGAGCACTGTCTGCTCTTCCAGAGGTCCTGAGTTCAATTCCCAGAAACCACATGGTGGGCATCTGTGATGCCCTCTTGTGGCTTGTCTGAAGACAGCTACAGTGTACTCATACATAAAATAAAGAAATAAAAATCTTAAAAAAAAAAAAAGAAAGAAAAGAAAACAAACAGGCTTCTTAGGGATAACGATAAAGTAAATGAAATATAATTGTGGTGGTCTCGGAGTTCACCATGGTCAGCAGAGTGATGGTCTTTGGGAGGTAAGAAAGTAATTTGATTTAACAAGACTATGCGGCCAGTCTGACCCTAAGTAGATTATTTTAGGCATATTTAAACACACAATTTGGTGAAAATTTTTCCTAGTGATAGTTGACTCAATCATCTGTGTACAATATGCTTAAGATGTGACTGTTGGGGTTCAGGAGTTGTTGTGCTCTACAAACCACACAGAGACCAATCTCAGTGAGGCAGAGATGGTTTATGGAACATACACCCCAATACTAATCGATCAGGGCCACAGCTCAGAATTCGGGGGCTGAGCTATGATGATGAACATTTCTCAGGGCCGGCTTATAAAGGAAAAGCCACAGTGAGCTCATGTACAGGTGCAGGATATGCCGTCTGGTGGTTGGCTCTGACAAAAGCTATTTTGCCTAGCTAGACAGAACAGTTCTAACTGACCTTTATTCTGATAGGTCCTAAGTGGAGCTTACTGTTGTGGAATTTCTTAAAATTAACAAACTTCAGAACACACAGAACTGAACAAGGTATGAGGTTAGTAAGACCCTGCTCTGTGTTGAGTTATTTTTCTGTGTCAATGACTGGCAGGCATGTTAGAGCAACACTATGAAATAGCTGGCAGGCATGGAACAAAATGTCTACAGTTATGCTATAGGGGCAGACCTCAACAGTGATGACATCAAAACTCTTTGTAAAGTACATGTGACATATTCCATAAAGACCATCTCTATAGATTGACTACATATTACACTTTGCATACAATGAGTCATATAGGTATTTTCTTCAAAAAAATGGAGGCCTTGCATCCAGTTTGTTAGGAGCAATCTATAATCTTGGCAACAGCCAGGGTTGTTTCTGCTAGGTTGTGCCATTGCTGCTAATTGTGTTTGCTATCCTGACTCTTCCCTATGGGACCTTTCTGGCCAACAACTCAATTAGACTAGTTCCTATACTGGAAGCTTTATTTGATGTCAAGAAATGTGAACTTGGGCTTCTATTTCTCCCAGTATTTTGTGATTTCATCTTGATTTCCCTTGTAGATGTAAGCATTATAAGAATCTTAAATATTAGGTTTCCATACCACCCCTTAAAATAGCACTTAATTTTAGCTGTCTCTCCATGTATTCTCTCCCTCATCCCCCTCTCCCTTCCACCTCCCCACTAGATCCTCCTGTTCCAGCCTCCCATCCATCTATAACTATTTACTCTGCTTCCACTAACTATTTGCCCCACCCCTAGTTCCTTACTCTATCGAAGCAGAAACTTTAGGGTTCTTTGGAAAATCAATTGTGTCTGATGGTGTTTTGCTGGGGCGAACACACGAAGAAACATTTCCCTAAAGCAGACACAGGTGAAAGGATATTCTGCTAAAGCAAGCATGTGACAAAACAGGTGATGGATTCTTTGCTAATGACATGCATGCATTGATCTGACTTTGCATTGTGTAGTTGAGCTCTTTTTGCTGGGACTCCATAGAGACAAATGTACCAAAAACCTTCTGGTGGTATGTTGATAGATTCTTGCTGCTTCTGTGAACTCAGGCCAACTGACAGAGTGATGTCATCTGAGAGAAACTCACTGCTGAGTCAAGACAGGAGGTGAGGGAAGACCCATGGAGGATGTGTGATGCATAGAGGGAGTAGAAACAGGACTCAACCGACTGTGACAAGAGCTGGGCTTGCTCATAGAGTGCTGTACAATGTGTCGGTCTTGAGTCTTTGCTGGTATTCACTTTGTTGAGGAGAACTTCCTGGCATTCCTGTTAGCCCTTGTCCAGCTGACTTGTGCCAATTGGGCAGAGGCCTGGCTGTTTCTGCTAGGTTGTGTCATTGCTGCTAATTATGTTTGCTATCCTGACTCTTCTGAATTGGACTGCTAGTATATCCATGATGTGTTTGTGAGTGTATTGAGCTGCCTCTGCTGATTTCCTGACAACACAGATGGGATTTACTCCAAAGAACTATTTCTAAAAAGGTCAACTTCCCCCATATCCTTTCTTTTCCACTATCCCTAGTAGGTGGTGGGCTAGAAGGGAGGTTAAAGCATTTAAGATCCATCTTTAAAAGTAGGGATTGAAAAAAATTAAAATTACACTCTATCATTTTGTTAATAGATCTTAGACATTCTGACAGGTGCAAGATGAAGTCTCAAAGTAGTTTTGATTTGCATTTCCCTGATAGCTAAGGATTGAACATTTCTTTAAACAGATATTTGACTTTCCTCTTTTGAGAAATCTCTGTACCCCATTTTCAAATTGGGTTGTTTTCTTGATATCTAGTTTTTTTGAGTTCTTTGTATAATTTGTCTATCAGCCCTCTATCAGACGTATAGATGGTAAAAAGTCTTTCACATTCTGTAGGCTGAGGCTTTGTTTGAATGATAGTGTCCTTTACTTCACAGAAGTTTTTCAGTTTCTTAAGGTCCTATTTATTAATTGTTGATCTTAGTGCCTGTGCTATTGGTGTTCTGTTTAGAAAGTCATCCTCTATGCCATCACATTCAGGGCTATTCTCTACTTTCTCTTTTATCAGGTTCAGTGTATACAGCTGGTGTTTGCTACCTTGTGGGTTCTTCTTTCTCCCACTGTCTTAGTTAGGGTTTTACTGATGTGGAGAGACACCGTGACCAAGGCAACTCTTATAAAAGATAACGTTTAATTGGGACTGGCTTACAGTTTTAGAGGTTCATTCCATTATCACCATGGGAATTGGGGGGAGCATGGCAGCACCCAGGCAGATGTTGGGCTGGAGGAGCTGAGAGTTCTATATCTTCATCCAAAGGTAGACAGGAGAAGACTGGCTTCCAGGCAGGTAGGGCCATGGTCTTACAGTCTACCTCCACAGTGACACATCTACTCCAACTAGGCCACACCTCCAAATAGTGCCACTCCTTGGGCCAAACATATTCAAACCACCACAAGCCCATATCGCACACCTTGGATTAAAAGAAAACATATTCTTATGTTTTTAAAAGAACTGAAAAGTCCAAAATTGTTGCTACAAGTGAATCTGGTTTTATTTTGATGTCTTTGATCCACTTGGACTTGAGTTTAGTGCAGGGTGATATGGATCTATTTGCATGTTTCTACATGGGGATATCCACCTTGATAAGCCTTTGTTGAAGATGTGCCTTGTCAGCATATAATGAGATAATCATGTGGTTTTATCTTCCGGTCTTTTTATATGATGGATTACATTTATTAATTTACATATGGCATCCTGAGCTATCCTTGAATCTCTGGAATGAAGCCTACTTGATCATGGTGGTTGACCTTTTTGATGTGTTCTTGGATTCAGGTCTCGTGTATTTTGTTGAGAATTTGTGTACCTGTGTTCATAAGGGAAATTGGTCTCTTTCTTTGTTGGGTCTTTATGTTGGATATCAGGGTAACTGTGGCTGTGTAAACAAATTGGGCAGTATTCTATTTGTATTTTGTGGAATAATCTGAGAAGTATTGCCGTTAACTCATCTTTGAAAGTCTGGCAGAAATCTAGAATTCTCCCCTAAAACCATTTGGCCCTGGTTTTTGTCTGTGTTTTTATGGTTGGGAGACTTTTAATGATTTCTTCTATTTCAGTAGGAGTGATAGGTCTGCTTAAATTATGTATCTGATATTGACTTAACTTGGATAAGTGCTATGTGTAGAGGAATTAATCCAATTCTTTTAGATTTTCCAACTTGATGGAGTAAAGGTTTTTTTAAAGAATGTCCTTATTCTCTGGATTCCCTGGGTGTTTGCTGTTATATCCCCATTTTTATTTCTAAATCTGTTAAATTGGATCTTCTATCTTTTGTTAATTTGGATAAGGGTTTGCCAATCTGATTTTCTCAAATAATCAACTCTGTTTCATTGATTCTATTTTTTTTTTTGCTTGTCTGTTGATTTCTATTTTATTGATTTCCGCCCTGAAATTTTATTGTTTTCTTGCTGTCTATTCTGTTTGTGTGTGATTTCTTCTTTTTGTTCTAGAGTTTTCATGTCTGCTGTTAGGTTACTATTATGGGATCTCTCCTTTTTTTTTTAAATGTAGCCACTTAGTGTTATGGACTTGCTTCTTAGAACCACCTTCACTGTGTCCCATAAGTTTGGGTATGTTGTGTACTCATTTTCATTCAATTCTAGAAAACCTTTAATTTCTTTCTTAAATTCTATCTTGATCAAATTTTCATTCGGTAAAGAGTTGTACAGTTTCCATGAGTTTATAAACATTTTGCCTTTTTTTTCTGTTGTAGATATCCAACTTTAATTCCTTGTGATCAGATGGGACACACGGTGTTATTTCAATTTTCTTCAATATATTGAGACTTTTTTGTGTGTGTCTGAGTATATGGTCAATTTTGGAGAAAGGTCCATGAGGTGCTGAGAAGAATGTATTAATTTTATGTTTGGGTGAAATGTTCTCTGAATATGTTAGGTCCATTTGGGTTATAACACCAATTAGCTTCAGCATTTCTCTAGTTAGTTTTTGTCTGGATGACCTGTCTGTTGGTGAGAGTTAAGTATTGAATGAAGTCTCTTACTATCAGTGTGTGGAATAATATATGATTCAAGATGTAGTACTGTTTCTTTTATGAGCTTGAGTGCCCCTATATTTGGGGCACATGTGTCAAGAATTGCAATGTCCTTTAGGTGGACTTTTCATTTAATGAGTCTGTATCTCTTTTGATTAGTTTTGTCCTGAAGTCTGGTTTGTCAGATATTAAAATGGCTATACCAGCTTTCTTCTTAGGTCTATTTGCTTAGAATATCTTTTTCCACCCTTTTTACCCTGATGCTTCTCCTTGATGTCAAGATGTGTTTACATTTTTTGGATGCAGCAGAAGGACGGATCCTGTTTTTATATCCATATTGTTAGTTTCTTTTTTATTGGGGAATTGAGACCAATGATATTGAGAGATGTTAATGAGCAGTGTTTTTGGATTCCTGTTATTTTGCTGTTGTTAGTGGTGATTGTTATTGTTTTTGTTGTTGGTGGTAGTGGTGTGTGCTTCACCTGAATTGATTTGCTAGTTTGGGATTATTTATTTATATTGTGTGGTTTTGTATTTCTTGTGAGTGAATTATTTATGTCTTAGGTGTGGTTAACTGTTTTTTTTTTTTTTTGGTTCAAGTTTTCCTTCTATTACTTTCTTTAGAGGTGGATTTGTAGCTAGATATTGCTTAACATTGGTTTTATCATGGAATATTTTTCTTTTTTCAAGTACTGTGATTGATAGTTTTTCTTGGTATAGTAGTCTAGACTGGCATTTATGGTGTCTTCAGGACTTTAGAATATCTGTCCAGATTCTTCTGGCTTTTAGAGTTTCCATTGGGATATCAGGTATTATTCTAAAAGGTTTGCCTCTGTGTTACTTGGTCTTTTTTTCCCCTCCCATTTAAAAAATTTTTCCTTGTTCTGTTTAGTGTTCAGATTATTATGTGACTAAGGGACTTTCTTTTCTGGTCCAGTCTATGTAGTGTTCAGTATACTTTTCACACCTTTATAGGCATCACCTTCTTTAGGTTAGGAAATTTTTCTTCCATGATTTTTTGGAAATATTTTTTGTGACTTTGTGTTTTCTTTTGTATTTTCGAGACACAGTTCCTCTGTGTACCCTGGCTGTCCTGGAATTCACTGTGTATAGCAGGCTGGTCTGGAACTCAGAGATCCACCTGCCTCTGTCTCCCTAGTACTGGGACTAAAGGTGTGTGCCACTACCACCCAGCTTTACCTGTTTTTTTTTCTCCTTCTTTTATTTCTATTATTCTTATATTTGACTTTTCTTGTTGTCCGAGATTACCTGAATATTTTCTGCCAGGATATTTTTAGATTTAATGTTTTATTTACTGGAGTACCTATTCCATCTATGATTTTGTTGAACTCTCTTAGATTCTCTCTTTCATTCTTGCTATTCTGTCGGTGAGGCTTGCCTCTGAGGTTCCTGTTAGAGTTATTAAATTATTTATTTCCAGATTTCCTACTGTTTGGGGTTTCTTTATTGGTTATATTTGTATTTTCAGGTCTTTAATGGTTGATTCTTCTGTTTGTATTTTTATATATTTAAGGTATTTTAAAATTAATTTCCCCTTAAGGACCTCTACCCTATTAATAAAGGCTGTCTTAAGATCTTTGTCCCTGAGTGTGTGTGTCTGTGTGTGTGTTTGAATGTGTGTGAGTGTGTGTGTGTGTGTGTGTGTGGAGAGAGGGAGGGAGAGAGAGAGAGAGAGAGAGAGAGAGAGAGAGAGAGAGAGAGAGAGAGAGA
>NW_021620120.1:171813-217557 GCF_004785775.1 Grammomys surdaster | reverse complement strand
AGAGAGAGAGAGAGAGAGAGAGAGAGAGAGAGAGAGAGAGAGAGAGATTCAGCCATGTTGCAACATTCAATGTCGGCTGTGCTAGGCTAGGGTTCTGTTGGATTCGCTTCAGACTGGCTATTATTGTTTGTGTTTTTATGCTGGCATCCAGGCATTTGGGTTTGAAAAAAAAATCATAGTTTAGGTACTGATATTTGGTCATGTTGTGTGGGTATTTTGTTTCTTGGTTTCTGTTAGTATTTCTGTTCATTTAAGAATGTGGTGGCTGTGTGTAGCCTGGTAGGACATTCTTCTGGGATTCCGATAGATGTAGCCACAGGGGGTTCTAGGTAAAATGTATCTCTAGGTATTGAGAGCTGACACTTAAGAATGAGGAAGGGCTAGGAGGGTAGGATTTGTGGGTTTGTCCACAGGGGTGGGGAGTAGGGTGTTCTATCCAGATCCGCTTAGTCCCCTAGAAATGGGTGCAGAGAGTGAGGAGAGGCCACAAAGAAGGTCTGCTTCAAAGGTGGAGGTGAGAATGGTGGATTAGACTTGGAGGAATGGAGGAGAGATGGAGATCTGAAGTTAGCCTACCTGCTTCCCTGGCCAAAGTGGCCTGCAGATTCCCAGGGAATGCCTGTTTGGAGTTGGGGACTGGGATAAGCAATGGGAGAGAAAGAAGTTTGGGGTAGAAGATCTGTGTGATTCACTGGAGAAAATGGTAGAGCAGAAGGGGAGGCACAGCAAGCGGTTGGCTGTGGAGTTGGGGATGAGGCTGGGGAAATGGATTTCAGGGAGCTGAGGGAGAGGTGAAGATCTGTAGTTAGCCTATCTCTTTCCCTGGCTTGATTCTCAATCCTGATTTACTAGCCATTTGAAGTTCCTTCCTTGACCTCTTCACAATGATGGACAGAGACCATCATTGGAATTGTAAGCTGAAATATTCCTCTTTATCCCCTACGTTGCTTTATAAAATATTTTGGTTTTTTACATTTGAAATTATAGTATAATTAATTATATTTCTCTTATTTTCTCTCCCCCATACACCTCAATAATTCTTTCCCAAAAGGATGGCTTCTTTTAAAATTACCTGATATTGTGTGCCTGCACCACATGCTTGTGCATGCGTGTGTATGTTTGTACACACACACACACACGTCCCTAAATATAACCTTCTTAATCTATATAATAGTATTTGCACGTTTGCAACATGACCATGAGGTATTGGATAACCACTTGATGCTCTTCTCTGAGGAAGATAATTCCTCCCACTGTAGTTCTTTGTGGAGGGCTGAGGCCTCCTGGACTTTTCTTCATTCACTTTGGTGTGAATATTGGTGTCATCCTCTTTCTGCTCACGTTTGGGCAGTCATGTTGGTGAATCTTTATAAATATAGCTTCTGATATTCCTAAGAGACTCTATATCACAGCAAATTCCCTGTCTCTTACATTCTCCCCACCCACTCTCCCTTCAAAAATGTTTCTTTACATGCGGGAGTGTCTAAGTTGCTTTTTTTTTTGTTAAACTTTTATCACATCAACTAGAATAGTGGCGTTACTCCAGGTGCCTCCAACACTAAGGAAAGTCCAATCTCTGCTGATTAAGTAGTCAGATTTTCCTACTCCCAGTGTCTCATTTATTCCAGGAGAAGTAATATGAGAGAGTGCTAAGAATACGTGTAGAACTCATTAATATTAATAGTGATTTCAGAGTTTAGCAGTACCTTAACCATGTTAGACCCCTATCCCACATTCAGAGAGAGGTCTGTTCTTCTAATTCATCTCAGTATTAAAAAAAAAAAAACCTTGTTTAGTAACTCCCAGAAAGTAAAAAGTAATTTGCATGTATAAGGTGTTCCTTATGAACGAGGCTAGCTTATTTTAAACCATTTGATTTAGGTTCCAAAGTAATCATAATTTAACATTTGTACGGTAGCAGATTGTGACTAATGGCCTTAATAGTACATTTAAAGTCACCATATGTTCATGTCACCATAAGTCTGGATGTCACCATAAGTTTGGATGCCAGAACTTGAACTGTGTGAATGTCTCTTTAATATATCGATTACAAAGAAAAAATATCCAAAGTGCTTCATGAGAAATAGTATCATATTTCCAGGTTTGTGACTCCCTCCCATTTTCAGTTTGCTATAAGGTTCAGATATGGCTCCAATTGTGTCAGAAGTTATACTGCATCTCAACTACAAAAATGATCCTGAGCCCTTTTAGTGCTATGTTCTTTGCCAGCGGACCCTGAAGTTTTGCCAGTAGATGGCAGTAGAGCACCGTGAAGAAAAAGCATGGGCTTTCTGTGTCTTGTAGGCTCCTTGCCAGTTGCCTGCAAAACGAGCCGCCAGCATCTGCTCCCATAGCACCAGAACCAGCTGCAGTACCCAGTGTCTGCAGCACACAGCAACATCAACAAACAGCAGCTTTTTCAGATGCCCTCCTGAGGTTTCACTCTGGAGTGTCCTGCTGTGAACAGGTTTTGGTTGGACTCTACCATAGCAGAAGTCCTCCCTTGAAGTCTTTTTTTATCCTCCCCTTAACAAGTCAAAAACAAGCAAACAAACAAACAAACAAAATCAAACCAGGTCCTCTTGTTTCTCATAGATTAACTGTGATGGTTAAATTTCGTAGTCAAGATGAGTGGATATAAGGTCATATAAGAGACAAACCTTTGGTCAAGCCTTCAAAGGCATTTGCAGAGAGGTTTAACTAAAGGAAGGTGGCGCTATAATCCTAGACTGTATCCCTAGACTAAATACAAGGGGGAAAACAAAAAAGCCAGGTGAGCACTGCATTCCTGGTTCTCAGTGTCCTGATTGGTTGAGACTAGAGCCAGCAGCCTCACATCCTCCTGCCTCAGAGATGCTAGATTGAAGTGGAAACTTAGAGATTCTTTGCAAAGTCAGTTCTGTTGGCAGATCGTGTTTTGGTGGGGTAAACACTTGAAGGATGGTCTTCCTGAAGCAGATACTAGTAAAAGGATGTTTTGCTAAAGCAGACACATGAAAGAACATTTAGCTGCAGCAGACACTGGTGAAAGGGTGTTTTGCTAGAGCAAATACATGAAAGGACCCGTGACACACGCATGTATTGATTCATCTTACATGTGTGGTTGAGCTCTTTTTGTCAGGAGTCCATAGAGAGAAATGTACCAAAAACTCCTGGTGGTGTGCTGGCAGCTTCTTCCTGCTTCCTCAAACTCCAGCCGACGGGGAGAATGATGTCAGCTGATACAGACTCACGTGGAGTTTTGCTAAGACAGACTTGTGTGCTGAGGCAAGACATGTGATGTTTTGGAGAGTGTGTAAATTGTACTCAACAGACTGTGAGAGAGACTTGCTTGTATACCTAGCTTTGCATCATTTCCTGATCTTCGATTTGTTGAGAAAGCATAGCTAGAACTTCTCCTAGTGGTCCTAGTCTCTCCTGTTGACTCAATCTGGCCGAGGCCTGGTTGTTCCTGCAAGGTTGTGTCATCACTGCTGATTCATGATTGGTGTTCCGACTCTACCAAACTGAACTGCTGGTATATTCATGAAGTATCTGCAAGTGGATCGAGCTGCTGTTGCTGATTTGTGAACTGAACTGCTTATCTGACAATGAAGATGGGACTTGCTCCACAGGAACAATTTCTAAATAACAGATCCACTTTCCCTGTATTCTAATAACCTTTCTTTTCCACTACCTCTGGTGAGTAGTGGGCTAGAAAGGAGGTTAAAGCATTTAAGAAACGTTACTAAAAGTCAGGTTGAGAAAAAGTTTAAGCCTACACTATATCATCCTGTCTCCTCTCACATGACAGACTGTTTTTTTTTTTTAAACTGTGAGGCAAAATAAGCCTTTTATCTTAGGTTGTTCTTGTAACGTATTTTTTCTTTGTACCAACAAGAAATGTAACCACTTTTTCTGAAAGTAACTATTTTTTCTGATCTCTAATTTCCAGTGTCAGGATAAATTAGCTCAAAATTCACTATTAATCTCCCAAGGTATACTTTTCATCCACACATTATTCAACATTAGTTGCAGATACGTACACTAGTATCTAGGAGGTCACGGCATTCTTTGGGACATTTTCTGGTTGTCATGACAAATCTGGAAGAGCAGCAAGAGCTCTTATTCACTGAGGTATCTCCCCAGCTCCAGTGTTGTTTTTTTTGTTTTTTTTTTTTTTTTGTTAAACAAGACAGGGTCAGTAGAGCCTGATACCACATATGGTTTATGCTATCTGGAGATCAATTCCAGGGCATTCTGTGTGTTGGACAAGCATTATCCTAACTCAGTTACATCCCAGCAGTCCCCTCCCCTGCTGCCTCTGTTTTAAACCTATACGATTTGATTCTGTACCACAACTCTTTCTCTCATTCTATAGTTCATAAGAGGAATTAAATATCTGTCTTATGTGTGACCCCAGGATAAGCCTGATCCCTTAGTAAGTGCCCGACACCTTTTAAAACTTTGCTTTTGTTCTGTGTGAATGTGTATTTTGCCTGCTTATTTGCCTGTGCGCCACATGCATGCAATGCCACTGGAGGCCAGAAGGTGGCAATAGACATCCTGTAACTGGAGTTAACAGTTTAGGAAGACTAAATAAAGTACTGATACATTGATTTATTTAATAGTTTATCTAAAGCATTGAGTGTGTTGTCAGAATCCATCATAGGACATGTTATATTCCAGAGATGACTGCCTTAGTTTAACATCTACAACAGAACTCTGGTAGTCAAGTCCCATGAGAAAATCATTTTAGGAAAGATTCTTGCTATTAATATCCTTTTCCTGTTATTATTAAACATATGTAACAATCACTAGGTATTATTCCACCCCTTTTGAGCAGATCTCTGCAGATCTATGAAGATGTACTGTCTTTTAGTGATGCTATGTAGACACATGGATGACTTCTTAATTCTTAACAATGATCCTATAGGAATTCCTAAAATTATATTAGTATTTATTAAACTTATCATGGGACTGCTATTATGTCTCTTCTGATAGTCAAAACTCCAATAAGAATTCTGTCAGTCTCCCATGTGTTAGCAGTTAATTGCTTCTAGATAGTAACCAGACTTTCTATTACTCAGAGCACATTCCAACAAATTGTAAAACCATGAACCAAATGTCATAAAAAAGGAACTAATGCTTTATTCTAGGTGCTAGGACAGAAGACAAAATAATGACTGGGTTTATCTATACAAAACTTCACTTATAACTTAGTTATGGTTTTTAACTTTCAGTGAGCCTGTGGAGCTGTGACAGGTGATGGATGTTTAGCCAGATAATTACTCCTAATGGATATGCATGGAAACATACTCGGTTGTAAACTTCTGTTTCAATTTATGATTTGAATTTCATGTGTTAACTTGTGATGAACCTTTACCATGTGATCACGTATTCTGAAAGGTGTATAAGTGGTGAGGACAAAGAGTGAGAGATTATTTTTTCCCATCCAGCTTAGAATTTCCCCCCTTTTTCTTACAGAGCCTTCATAGGTAATTTTTTTATAACTTAGGAATAAATGCTATAATCATTTTTCAAAGTGTCCCCTTTTCTTCCTGTCACTTCTATTAGCAGACTGAAATGTAGAGCATTGCAATTCCTGGTGAGATAGAACAAAGACCACATTACTTAACCCCCTGCTGTTGGGCTACAGGTTTCAATTGCCTAAGCCATTAGCTTTTTACCCTGAGAAAGAGCAAGAAAGCTTTTAAGGACATTTTAGAAATTATCACCAGCATTTCAGTATAGTTAGAGAGCTAGAACATACAGGAACCCTCAGTCTTTAAAGCCACACCAGAGTCCTACTCTGTGCCTTGCCTCAATGTTCTCCAGGCCGGGAGGGTCCCAGTAGTGTGTTACTCAGTTCTAAGCATAACTTCCCTTGCTACCTGCAACAGAATGACCTGGAGAAATAGCTGAAACAAGGTGTCATTGCCCTTAACAACCTGCTGGCTGTCAAACTGTAAAATTGCTTGTTAGCCCCACCTTGTGTCCTCAGAGTATAAAAGGAAAATGCAAACCAGGAACAGGCCTTTCAGGAGCTATCCTGGTTTTTCCATCCACTGGTGCTGATGCCTCCTCTCTTGTGTTCTGGTGGTGTGATTCATCCAGGGATTCCCACAGGGCTATGCAGGTCCATGTAGATGCTGGGAATTAGACCACAGTTCTCTGGAAGATCAGTCACTGCTCTTCTGCTGAGCCAGCTATCCAGCCCCACCTGATCACTTCTTAACCCTCCACACAGTGACTG
Source organism: Grammomys surdaster (assembly GCF_004785775.1). Taxonomy (NCBI): domain Eukaryota; kingdom Metazoa; phylum Chordata; class Mammalia; order Rodentia; family Muridae; genus Grammomys; species Grammomys surdaster. The sequence goes on along the minus strand of NW_021620120.1, from coordinate 211,322 downwards.
TAAAACTCTTACCTTCACATCACTAGAATAGCTATTCTGTTTTTAAAACAGGCCACCTTTCACATTTTATTCCTTTGATATATTTTGATTGAAGTAGAATTGCATCATCCCCGCTTCTCTCCCTCTATCCCTTCCCAGTTATTCTCCCTTCAGCCCCTTCCCTATTCTTCCCCTTAATAGCTTTTTCTCCTTTAGTTATCAGTAACAATGTGTGTGTGTGCATGTGTTTACACACACAAATATATAAATGCAACATGCTGAGTCTGTTTTTGTTGTTAGTGTATCTATGGTTTTAAGCCTGACCACTCCCCACTGCTCAACCAATAAGAGGCTCATCCCTGGAGAGGCCAATTCTAGCTCAGCAATCATCAGTTGCCTGTAATTCTTTGTCTAGGGGTAGAGCACCACAGAAGTTCCCACAGTCACATTACCATGTTTTATTGCTGCTGCTCCTGTCTTGTTTTTGCAGTTGTTTCTAGGAGAGACTGCTTCACCCCAGACTCCCTGCTGTTCTGGCTTTTATTATCTTTCCATTCTTTCTCTCCAGAGCCATAGGTGCACGAGCAGTAATGTCGATATATCAGTGGGGACTGGCCTCCTCATGATCTGCTGATCTCTGCTTTGTGCTCAGTCGTGGTTCTCTGTGATGGAATCAGTTTGCTTTTTTGATGAAGGATGGTAACTAAACTTACCCAAAAAAAGATGGGTCCCAACATAAAGAGCACAACTATTTTCATTTGAGAAAAGGCACTGTGTTATTTACATAGTAACACTGATACTTGTATCTAGGAGTAAGTGTAACTTTAATTTTCATCTTACAAGTTTGTTTGTTTCAGTCTTTAACTTTGACCCTTATCTGTGGAAGTTAGGTCCTGGGACTTCCTCCCAGCCCCAGGCTCACAGAAATAAAACTCAGAATCAAAATAAATTTATATATACCTTGGCCATATAGCTAGGCTCTTCTCTGACTAGATCAAAACTTAGAATAACTCATTTATTGTAATCTACATTCTGCCACATGGCTGGTTACCTGTGCTCAGGTACCAAGCATCTATCTCTTCACACCTTCCTAGGCGAATATCCCCTGCATGGCTCTATCCCAGAATTTTCTCTCCTCTCAGATGTTCCACATCGTATTTCCTGCCTAAGCCATGGGCTAGCAGATTTATTGACAGGTGCTGCACCCATAGAGACATAAGAAATTATTTCCAAATAATTTCCTAAGTAATTAATCGGAAGAATTCTTTTTCAATAAAATGAAGAGGAGGCCTGAGACTAGAAAAATGTCTCAGTGGTTAAGAGTACTGTAAGCATGTCCAGCAGACTCTGCGCCCAGTGTGCTGTAGAGAAATGACATGAGGTGACTGCTCTCAGCCAGCTAGCTTCAAGGTGACTTAAGAATATCTGTAAATTGCAGCACACTGGGACAACGAGAAAGCATATTTTCTCTGCAGAGAATTCTGATGTCCACCAAGTAAGCCCCATGCCTGAGGAAGTGGCCTCCGTGACCATTTTCTCATGACACACTTAACGTTGTTGTAATTAACTAAGCAACCCATAAAAGAGTTGGACTCCTGACAGACTTCTCAGTCTGCAAGGAAGTTTGGGTCACCTTGAACCCAGATATTGAGTTGAATCTATGAGAAATCTTTATTCTGCTTGCCTATAAACGATGCTAGAAAATTCAATAAAGTATGCAGTAGTTCACAGTAACTCTGTATCCCCTGTGTCCTGATTAATGCAACTATACTCAAGGGACTCCAATGCACTAGACATTGATAGTGTGCCAGGATCTCAGGCACCATGCCACTGCTTTTCCGGAGAAGTCTATATTACCTTATAAAGTAAGAATCCACTTGGAACCTGGCTCTCTTCTTATAGCCAAGAACTTCTAAGACAGCTTTGGAATAAAATCCAGCCTTTAAGTGATTTTTATTGAAGTGCAGTTGACATGTGAAAAGTTGCTCTAATTTATTTTAATAATTTGCTAATGTTATCAGTGCCTCACTAGGCAACACTGGATGGCCTGGAACTGGCTCTGTAGATGAGACTGGAATCATACTCACAAAGATCCACCTGACCTTGCTTCTGCCTTCTAAGTGCTGGGATTAATGGACCACTGTTGAAGTTTGGCCTGTTACTATGTATTGTAATACTAAATACTGGCCCCCAAGATCTGTTTATCCCCTGAAGAATAGATCCTCAGGGATAAGGAAATCCTCAGGTACACCAGGTAATGCTATGTAACTTTGCTTCTTAATTGAAAACTATTGGTTAAACAAACATACTGAAAGCCTGTAGCTGGGCAGAAGAGAGATAAGCATTGCTTCAGTTGCTGAGGTTGGGGTTCAAGGAGAGAAGACAAGGAAAAAAAGGAGAGAGAGCAGAAGAGAGAAGAAGACACCATGGAGCAGATAGATTGTGAGACCATGGCCCTGAGGGCCAGCCAGTTGTAGTAGGAGCGGCTCAGATGGAACATGGCAAGTTGTATATTGAGGTTATTGATATGGAAGTAGACAAAATAGCATAGAAGGTTGATATCATCCCAGCTCTAGTACTTTTAAGGATTATTATAAATATAAAGGTTTTGTGTCTTTTTATTTCAGAGCCAAATAATTGAAAGTGGCTAGAAAATCCCAATTAATTTTAAGCACTATACACAGCCATGTATGGCTAGCTGTACTATCAATGTGTACAAATCAGTGTGTTTGTGTGAATATTGTACACTAGAAAAAGGTCACCCCCATCAAGGCCATATTGACACAGAATCCTGCCAAGACCTTTATATGGGTGGATGCCATGCTAGAGGCACCATTCTGACCTAAGAGCCCAGCATAGAGACCCCAACACTTGCAAAAATGAGAGCAAAAACCAAATCCATCATAGCCCATAGATCTGGGAAAGTCTCTAAATGTACTAATGTTACATTTTAGATTCTGTAGTTCCACTTCTTGCTAACTGTTCTTGCTAACTGGAGTGTGTCAACCAGAATTTTGTGTGTGAGTATGAGTGTACACATAAAAAGCCTTGTAGCTATATCATTTGGGCAAATTCCCTCTTTGGCCAGGCCTAGACTTTCCTGATACACATCTGAGATCCAGGTTCTGATATTACAAACATAGAGAGTCTCTTAGAGACTTCTGTCCTGAACAAAAGTCATGAGGATCAGTGTTCACAGATACTGAATCTCTCAAAGAAAACAATATTAGTTAAGGTTCTTTATAGAAACAGAACTTATAAAATAAATATATGTTTGTATCTGTTATGTGTGTGTGTGTGTATGTATGTATGTATGTGTGTGTGTGTGTGTTTTCCATATGTATATATGAGTGTGTGCATGTGTGTCTGTATGTGTATAAAGGGTATTCATTAGAATGCCTTACAGGCTGTGGTCCAGCTAGTCCAAGAATCACTGTCTATTTAAGGAAGGTACAAGAATCCAGTAGATGTTCAGTTCATGAGACTGGAGGTCTCAGCTGATCTTCCATATACACCAGAACCCTGAGGAAGACTATAATGGTAGTGAAGGAATGGATTCCAGCCAGAGTGAGGGAAGGCAGACAAAGAGCAGAGGACATTTCTTCTTCCATGTTCTTTATAGTGCTGTCAGCATAAGGTTTGGCTCAGTATAAAAGTGTATCTCCCCAATTCAGAAGATTGAGATTAAAAGCGAGTCTTCCCACCATGCCAAAGACCAACATCCTGTGACCCCGGTGGACAGACCAAGCCTGAGATGACCCCTGCCCAGTATCATACAGAGGGAAGGCATAGCTAGCTCTCCTGAGATGACCCCAGATACCCAGAGACCCCAAGAGGGACTAAGATGAGCAAGTAAATGGTGGAGAGATGGAAGAGAATGAGAAGCAGAAGGATGAGTACACAACGAAGAGAGGCAGAACAGGAGACTTGAGAGTAGTAAGGAACAGCCTGATCTGAGTAGCTGGGGATGCCACCTAAGGCCATGGTGAAGTCCTGGCCCCTTTTGTTGCTAAGGGCCATGTCTGGATTTGTGGCCCTGCAGGAGAGGGAATATACTATCATCAAAAGACAGATGGATGTCCCTGCTTTGGGCTGCCACCTGGGGCCATGTATGTCTGAGGGTTGTGTGGATCTGGCCCGAGCATTTGACTGGGGTTCATAAGAGAGCTGGCCTAAATGCGTGAGAGCAGGACACCTGGCTCTGCACCTTACCCCCTTTAGTACTCAGGAGAACAGGGCTCCTATGTCTCCTAGGAAGCACAGGTTGTTGGCCCTGGTTGCAGGGGTTGTGGGTGAGCAGGCCCTAAGGGTGTGTGCTTTGGAAAGCTGGTTCTGCCACACCTCTGCCATGCAGTGGTGTGCTCGAGGGAGAGAGGCCCTCCCTTTATCCTTTGCCACCTATGGCAGGTGTGGAAAGCTGACCTTAAGGTCATGAGAGCGGGAGATCTGTTCCTGTCTCTCACCAGTTGCAATACTTGGGAGACTAGGTCCTGCACCTTGTTTGGGCAGCACAATAGAGCCCTGCTGGTATGGGTGCAAGCGAACCTGCTTCAAGGGCCTGAGAGCCAGAGTGCTAACTCTGTCTCTTGCTGGTTGTGGCACTGGGTGAGCTAGCTGGGGCAGAAGTGAAGAGCTTGCCCTAATGGTGATGGTGCAGAAGAGCTGGCAGGTTAACTATCAGCTCAGCTACCATCCAGGCCCAGACCTAGGGCTTTGAGTTGGCCTACCCCAACATGTAACTCACCTAGGAACTCCTCGAGCACATGAAGGGATTGGTCCTACAGATATCAAGCTGCAGGAACTCCATGACCAAGGACAACAACAGGGTATCCAAGAGGAATCCTGGTGAGGATCCAATATTGATAGTATAGCAGAAGCCAGAGGCCTTGAACCAGACTAATTACTCATTCCAGTGAATGTTTGCAAATAAAGAAGCATGGACAGGGCTGGAGAGATGGCTCAGCAGTTAAGAGTATCGACTGCTCTTCCAGAGGTACTGAGTTCAATTCCCAGCAACCACATGTTGGCTCACAAACATCTGTAATGGCATCCAATGCCCTCTTCTGGTGTGTCTGAAGAGGGCAATGGTGTACATAAAATAAATAAACAAATCTTTAAAAAAAGAGCAAGAAGTGTGGACATATATACTGTGAGACTCATTGTGATGCACTACAGTTTCCACAATGAGATTCTTTTTCCCTTTTTCTTTTGGGAGGGAGAGGTTGCAAGGGCAGAGGGTGGGTATGAAGAGAAAGGGAGATGGATGGAATTGGGTTGCATAAGAACAATTCACCCAAAAAAATTTTTTTTACAAAAATCCTCATGTTCAAGAAGGAAGAATAAATTTACAGCTCATTGGAAACTAAAGTTCAGTCTCTGATGGAGGTCTCCCAGGCCTGCTGCTCCTGGATCAGGAGAGATGACTGGGGAAGACACACAGGTCAGCATGGAGAGGAGTCATGCTCAGGTCTGGGCTCAACTCACTTCCTTATGTTGTACTGACAGGAGACAGAGACCTGGACACAGATGCCAGCCATTGAAGGAAAAGTCAGGAGCTTTTGAAATCACACAGAGTAGGTATCTCACACTGTAGAAGGAAATGATGAAGGACAAACACTGATTGGTACCAAACAGCATCCATACTAAAAACAATTCCAGTATAGCATGTCACCCCAGCTCAGGAATGTGTTCTCCGAGTACTTCCTATTCTAACTGGGAGAGATGCAACAGACCTCTGGGCACTGCCCATACCTATGGCTGCACAGAATAAGACATATTAAGAGCCCACAACAATGGAGCCAAGAGAGAAAATGTGTGAGCACCTACAATGGGTACCTGTCTTCTCTATTGCAAGGGTCTCAGGAATCAACTCTGACTTAATTACTGGCAGCTGAAGTACAGATGCCTCTTTCACACCTGTGGGAAGAACACAGCCAGTGAGAGACTGAGGAAGCAGTAAAGATGTGGGGGTGGGAGGGGTCTCCTAGTCAAAGCCCAGGAAAGTTTCTAGAACTGTGACTGTAGCTCAGTGGACAGAGGAGTAACACAATGTGAGATTGTACATAAAGAGGACTAAACTGGTCTTTTATGCGTCTGTTCTCAGCAGGGACCTTCTCTGTGACATCTCTCTGTCTGTAAGGAACCAGAACCAGAATTCCATCACCACCATCAGGATGGCAGTGGATCTGTCTATATTTCCTTCATGTTTTATGATAAGAGTTATTGTCAGCACACAGGCCCCAGTGCCTGTGTGGATACATCTTTCTTCTAATGAGGCAGGCATGGTACGCCTATAGCTTGGTCTTGAGATCTCTAGGGAAACAAGTGCTCAGACCCTGCCCTTTTCTTACCTTTATTTCTTCCACACCAGAAAAATCACCACAGTTCCTACCACCAAAGTTCCAAGAACCAGGCCAATGAGAATTACAATGATGGGGATCCTTGGTGCAGGAGGCTCTGAGGAGGGAAGGGAAGGAGGAGTGAGGAGTCTAATCCTAGCTCTCAACCCTGATCCTGCTCTGGTTCTTCAAAGAGCTCACACTTTTCCTGACAGCAGAGTGTGTACTCACACCCACTCCTTACCCCATTTCAGAGTGAGAGGCTCAGGTAACCCTTCATGGTGCACATGACAGGTGTATCTCAGCTCTTCTCCAGAAGGAACCACCACAGCTGCCCACTTCTGGAAGGTTCCATCCCCTGCAGGCCTGGTGTCTGGCAGCTCCATGTCCTGGGTATGGTTGTTCCCATCCCTCTGCCAGATCAGGGTGATGTCAGCTGGGTAGAAGCCCAGGGCCCAGCACCTCAGGGTGACATTGCCTTCAGGTCTTACTCGGTGGGTCACAAGTGTTTGGGGGGCCTCTGAAGGGAACAATAGGAAAATTTAGGTATTTTGTGTTCATTGTAAAGACTGAGCAGAGCTCATGTGACCATCCCTGGAAAGGATGGGAGACTGGGATGAGTGAAGGAGCAGAGTCCATACAGAAGCCCAAACTCAGAATCTGGATGATCTACTCTTTGGAGTATTTTATAATAACCATGAGTCAACATAGAGCAGGAGACTCTGGTTTTCCCTCTAGGCAAACAGATTTGTGGTTCTGACTGGGGAGGGGTCTGAGGGACTCAGAAACACTAGAGTCAGACATTCAGTGTCATTGTGCATGGACAGTGACCAGGCCTGAGAGAGGCCTTGATGCACAATGCAGATGGAAGGGAACTGCTGCTTAGTCGACACACTGAACTATCCTGGGAAAGGGTGAATCCTCTGGAGATTCCCTCTCTTATGTTGAGTCAGGAAACTGAGGAGCTAACCTTCCCCTTTGATGCAAGACAGTGTAAGTATTCCAGCTGCTCCCTGCTGAGGAGGAGGCCTCAGGGAGACAAGAGCTCCAATCTCAGAAAGCAGAAGGGGTTGTTAAGGCTTCTCTTACCAGAGCGCAGCAAAGTCTCCTTTCCAAGGTCCAGGCATCTTAGAAGCCTTTCCACACAGTCCCCTTGCAGGTAAGTCCTCCAGTTTTCTGCCATGCCTCTGGTCTCCCAAGTGCTCTTCAGGTTTTTAGCTGTCTTGCCCTGTGCAGTCCAAGAGCTCAGGTCTTCATTCAGGATGATGTAATCATAGCCATAGTATGCGAGCCGGTAGTGACCGTGGAGAAAGCGCCCATCACTTGCAACATTGCAGCCAAACACTTCCTGCAGGGTGTGATAATCTGCCCCAACTCCATTCACCCTCTGGTCACTGTGATGCTTCTCCCTCTCCCTCATTTTTGTCCCAAACTAATCCCCTAACCAGGTCACAGTCTCAGGTTCTCTGGGGTCTCAGGTCTCCAGGGGTCCCTTTAACTTTTGCTTAATCTCTGACTCAGGGACCTAGAGTGTAGTGTTTTGAGTCAGACCAGGAGGGCATTGAGGTATCATGATCTCATCCCTGAGGTGACTCACCATCCTTCCTGTGTTCATAGTAATCCACCATGAACCTAAGAAGTTGTCTATCTGTGACAAGCGCAGGGCTTTTTCTGTCTCCTTCTCCCAATATTCAGGTGGCTCCTGCTCCATCCAAGCAGCCAGAGGTTGCATCCTTGCAGTCCCTGCTTTGCTGTCCAATCCCTAGAACTGTATGGAGTCTACATAGCCGACCTGGATGAACCGGGGTTCCCAAATGCCATACTCCAAAATCACAATGTTGAAAGTCTGCAGCCAGTGTGAGCCTGTGGGTGGTGCATATTGAGACCCTGAGTCTTCAGCCTGGACCCAGAGCAGGTTGGTAGGGGACAGAGGAGGGGTGGTGGTGGGTCTGTGGAGAGGGTCAGGGGTCCTCCAGCTAAGGGATCAGGGAAGGTCTGGTTAGGCAAGGGAGAAGATGGGGAGATGAGGATTTCAAGTGCTGGGTCCTGCTCCCCAAAAGGCCAATTCCCTCCAGGCCCTGCACCCACCTGCACAATACTGGGTCAGGGCCAAAGCCACCAACAGGAGGAGGAGGGCACAGGGTGCAGGGTTCCTCATCCTCCCTGATGAGTGGAGTCTCAATCAGGACAGGTATCTCTTCACTTTATAACTCTGATGTGGCTGATGCTGATTGGCTTCTCTTAGATTTCCCAAAGGTAGTGACAGAGACCTGATAGGGGTGGGTCTTGGAGAGATTAATTCCTGGGGGTGCAGGATTTCTCGAGTCCTGCTTCCCTACCTTGCACCCAGTTCTGCAGCCTGGTATCCTGGCATCAGTGTCTAAGCACAAGTCTGTCTGTCTGGTCCAGGTCACAACATCCTTGAGTCCTAGCCCAGAGACCAGCAAGTCAGAAGTTGTCAAACCTTTCAATATTAGAATCTCTGTACATGCTTAGACATTGTGTAGCCTCCTGTGGTGACTGTGCTTGTGTGGATTATTATACCAATCCATATCTATGATGGTAGGAACTAGAGGATTTGAGAGTTGTGATTCAATGTAGATATCGATAACTATCAATGTAGATATTGATAACTAATTGCGTGAAAGCTGAATGAAAAGAGAAAGAACTATTTTCCAACATGAAACGATGCTCTCAGAAGAGTGTTTTTGATATTTAACATTTCTGGAAGTCCTTATTTTCATCTTCCCCACCACTGACCATTGGATCTTGTGTCTTCCTTTTAGCAGTTTTTTTAAAATTTGAAACACAGAAAAATGCAGCTCCACAGATATATTTTAGGAGAAACAATGTTAAGACTCAGCTTTCTTTGTATGTATGTTTGTGTGTCTCTGTGTGTACATAAGGTTCCAGAAGAGATAGTGGGAAACCCTGGATCTGGAGTTAAGGAACATGTTAACTGCCAGACTCAAGTGCTGGGAAATCAACTCTGGTCTTTTGCAAGAGCAGCAAGGGCCCTTCAGGCTAGTTTTCTTTTGAGACATCATCTCAGTATATAGCCCTAGCTGGCCTGGAAGTGGCTATGTACACCAAGCTGACCTAACACTCAGACATCCATGTGCTATTGGCTCCAAATTGCTGGGATTTAAGGAATTCACCAACCAAGTGGGCTAACTGTACATTTTTCTAATTGATAAGTCAGTAAATGGGCAGAGGTGGTACTTCCTCAAGGTTGTTCACACCGAGGACTTCAAACATCATGGAATGTTTCATTATTGGCTGCATTGACATCCGTAGGAAAATCTGACACACTGAATGAGTGTTAGGTTAATGAATGTTAAAGTAGGGTGTTCTTTGACCAAGTTTTTCAGTACGAATTGTCAAAAACCTCAGTCATTAATATGGTCATATATTTTCCATAGAAAACTTTGTAAGCATTAAGTAGCCCTTAAGTTGATGGTGAAGTATTCAAGTGCTCAGAATCATCAATTCTATCTTGGGAGCTTAGACATTATCTTCGTTGTAGTCAACTGGGGAGGGGTTGGTGGATGATGAATGGACTTTTATACTTCTTATGTTGTAGGAGCAAGACAATACATTTCTAACTATATTACAAAGGAGTTCAAGGTGGGCAGGAAGAAGAGCTCCACTAGCCCTGTGTGGAAGCAGATGCAGGTTCAACATTTTGGGGAAATAGTTGTTACTTAGGCAGATTCTTTATTCAGCTTCCTGGAGTGAGATCCACTACCTGTGAATGAGGGGAGTCTAGACTGGCTGCTGTACAGTTCTGTGAAGTTAGCACGAACCTCTGTACATGTTGTTTCCAGTGATGTGTCTCTGAGTTTAGTCCTGTTGATCACAATCGAGTCCTGGTCAGTGGCTCTGGGCCCAGGGCTGGAGATCCTGCTCTGAGATGCCAGGTTCCAGAATTCTGTAGCCTAAGATTTGCCTGGAGGTAAGGTTTTCCTTTTGGGAAACTTGGAACAAGTTTCATGGATTCCTTAGTGAGAATCTGTTTTGTTTTCTGATCAAAACAAGGCTTATTAATGGCCTTCCTACTGCTGCTTGCAAATGTTAGTCATTAGATTATCCAAAGCAGTGGTTTTCAACCTTCCTAATGCTGGGACACTTAATACATTTCTCTTCATGTTTGTGGTGACCCCCAATCATCAAATTATTTTCATTGCTACTTCATAAGTGTAATTTTGCATTTTAATCACAATGTAAGTATTTTTAGATAGAGAGGTTTGCCAAGGGGGTCACCACTCACAGATTGAGAACCAGTGATTTAGTTCCATGGTTAGATCACTGTTGTGAACTAGGTCATACTTGAGTGTGGAAGTCTATGGAATCCTAATTTTTTTGATTCTTTTAAATTGGCATGGATTCTGTGAATATGAGGCTATTAAAGTGTCTCTCTTTACACCAATATAAACCCTAAGACGGTGTAAAATATTATTTAATACTAAAATTTTTTCTAACAGAATTCTTCTATTGTAGCAGGACATGATGGTGCATGCCTGTAATCCTAGTCATTGAGAAGCAGAGGAGTTCAAAACCTTCCTGAGCTAGACGGAATTAATTTCTCAAAGGGAAAAAACAATGACAAGAATTCACATAGCAATGAAATACTTTCTGTGTACAAATCTCATCTGAAAAGTTACTGCAATCTTTTCTCGACAGGGATAAGTAGACACACCTAGATTGTCCCAGGTCAGCTAGGTGTCATAGCACACCCAAGTAAACCCAGCACTTGAGAAGTGCAGGCAGGAGGATCAGGTGTTCAAGACCATGGAAATCTATGGTGGAGGGGAAGACACAGGCTCACTCTGATAGAATACCCTGAGAATGAACTGGGGAAAGTTAGACAACAGCTGTCAGAGCAGGTGAGCAATGACTGGAAATCTCTAGCTTATCAGCAAAGAAATACAGGAACTGATACAGAGCACAGCAGGGAAGAGTCCTCCTGTCCTGTACTTAAGCCGAACTCTCATGTTAGGATCCTACAGATGAACTTCATGGGTAGGCAAGCAGTCACTGACCTCTTTTTCTCTCTTCCCTGTTCCTCAGAACAGGAGAGTGACACTTCCCTCATGTGCAGCACTGAGCACAGTTCTAGCTCTCAGTAGAAGCATAAAAGAATACTGGTTGGGGTTGGGACACATGGGCACAGATGGACAAATCTGCCAGGAGTAAGCAAGGGTGACTTAGATAAAAACTATTAGCAGCAGTGTGTGATGGCAACAATCATGTAGCTTATTAGCAAAGTATAAAAGGAAACATTACAAAGCAGAAGAAGGGAAAAGTCCAGAGTTCATAAAGTGGAGACTGTGGGCCTAGAGATTACCCTGACCCAGTAGAAGTGACTAGAGCTATGGTAAAGACAGAAGACCCCTGAACACTTAACGGAAGATTTGTGCTGTTATTGGCTATTGGAGCATGATTTTGTGCACCATTTATTCAAATTATGATTTCTGTACCTAGATACCTGGTTGCAGCCCAGATTTTGGCATTGTCATTATTATGAGGTATCACCTGACTCAGTATTTTATAAACTGTTGTTTTCCATCATGTTCTTCATGGTCAATAATCTTAGAACTGAGCACCCAATAGGTGGGCAGGAGAGGAAAAGGCTGCAATTTCATTCCTAGAGTGAGGGGTTTGGGGGTGTGAAATGGGGATATAGATAAAGAAAGAAGGCAGAGCTAGTCTAAGATGGAAGGTTTCAGGACACATGGTTGAGAAGGGGGCTGGGCCAGCATTCTGAATTAGAATAGCTCAGAATTTCCCCTGCTATTGTACCTAGTGTTGTTAATAAATACAAAGATCTTCATGTCATTATTCAGAGCATGGGCAGGCCTACAAAACTGATTTTTTTTTTTTACAATTTACAACTGACTTTCTTGATCATTTTTATTTAAATGTGTGAATATATATGTGTGTGTGTGTGTGTGAATATATATATAAATATATATAAATGTGTGAAAATATATATATGTATATACATCCTACATATTTCTGTTAAGCTATATTTTCTTAAAATAAAAAGCTGTTTTAAATGAAGAAACAACCCATTAATTGATGGAAATGTTAAAGGCCCTTGCTAGAATATACATTTTGAGGGGGAAAAAAAGGTCTGTTCTCTCCACCATAATTATGCCTTGAAAAATACTTAATCCCCTTTTAAAATGTCATTCTTACATGCAAGTAGTTACAATATTTTCAATAAGCCACATGTCTCAGTCTCTTAGTTCATGGCATGTTAAGTATGATTTGGTAAAATCCACATAAGCAGAATTACACTGATGTCCATTCACTTCCTAAGTATGTAGAGATCCTGTCATGAAAATGATTGGGAATTGCTGACTTATTTTTTCCCAAGCTGGACTCAGAAGGCTGTTGTCAACTGGACTAGCACAAGCTTTAGGGTAAGCATCATGTCCCAAGACACTGCTTCCAGGATAGCAGTCCACAGAGGTGGGTCTGAGATGCAGCACCCAGGATTTCATCTTTGCATTACCCACCCACCTGTCCCTGTCACTCCCATAGAGAAGTCTAGGAAAGGCAAGCAGCCTCCCTGATGTCAGGCTTATGAAATGAAATGAGAACTGTCTTCAGTCAGTCTCTACTCATCACCCAAGTTGAGGACCACTATGTTCCATGTCCTCCACTTCCTATGGTAGTTAGCTCTGACCCAGAACCTGACTAAAGACTGTCACATCTGAAGGGAACTGGTTAGAGCGATTGTACCATGTAACAAGCCTAACAAGCCTCCATTGTCACCTAACCAAACTCTTCTGGCTTTACCTACTTGTCAGCCCTGTCCAGCTTTCTTCTCCACCCTTTATTCAAACCCCTGGGTCTTAACCCTCTTCATGCTAGTGAGCCTGCCTTGGTTCCCAGGAGGAAGTCTGGGGTCTCACTGTCTGCACTCCTTTCAATTCATACTCCATGAGATATTTACATACCAGGAGGACAGTCGGTTATATTCACTGTTTCATCTTGTCTCATTGCCTACCTTGGGTCGTAGTAATGGAAACTTCCATGATACAAGGAGCAGATGATTCCTCATGACCCTTGTGATCCAATTGTTTCCCTGGCCACTAATAGAATGCTTTCTTTCCACAGGTTAGAGATGAGAGAGCTATGATCAGGCTTCTGGTAAGTATGGTAGCAGTGGATCCCCTGAGACCCTGAAGGTTGCAGTCCCAGGAGCTCATGCATCAGCTCATCCACCGCATATCTCCTCCATCTCATTTCGGCTTTGAGTAGGTCCTGTATGGGTTTTCCTCAGTTAGGTAAAGCAGCTACAGTACATATGCACTGGCTTCTGTCACAGCTATGCTTCCTGTGTTTTATAGATATCATTCCCAAGTGAGTAAAAATGTCCTTTACCCACACTAAAAGTGTTCATACAGTAGGTTTTAAAGCTCCTCCAGAAACTGGTTTCTTGACTTGGCCTCACCCTCTCACTGTGGTTTGACAATTGCCCTGCTTTCAAAGCCTAAACTTCTCAATTAATAGGTCAAGTTTAGACATCAATTGACATCTTCCAATGTGCATACAGACCTCAGAGTTCTGGGCAAGTAAAAAGAGTAAACAAAATGATAAAAGAAACTCTAATAAATTTATCATTAGAGTCCAAGAAGGGTGGGTAGACCTCTTTCCTTTGCTTTGTTTTTTGTGCATGCTACACCCCATATAGGAAGGGATTTACCAGCAATGAAATTATGTTCAGAAGACCTTCCCTGATACTTCCCAAGCTTAGAGACCAGCAGCTGGCAGAACTCTATAACCACTCCTTTCTCAAGTCATTACAGGCACTCTTGTCATCTACACAGACTATTCATTAGACTATCAGAGAGACCCAGCCAACCTCCAAGTCCAATACCAGTTTCCTTTTGTTCAGTCCAGTGATTCCATCTGGCTCAAGCAGGTAACTAAAGGAATGCTAGAATTAACTTGTAAATGACTCTTCATGGTCATTCTCTCCACTTCTTTGGGTGTGAAAGTAGCAGGCATGACACCATTCATTATCACCACATCCAGGCCAAGAAAGTGGAAGCCACAAATGGACTATCTCCTGGCTTAAAGACCCATCAAAATTGAGGCTTCATGCGGGTCTTTGGTGTTTCTACTCCTTGCCCTTCTACCTTCTCCTGAATCTTTTGTTTGGTATAAATATAAATAAATATAAAATAAATAATAAATATATAAAATAAATAATAAATATATAAAATAAATATTGGATTATGGTCCAATTCCCACAACCCTCAGGCCTGGGCCTAGAAAGACAGATACAGGGCAATAGTTAATGTGTCTACAGACCATCAGCCTATATTCCATCTTAGTCTTTGCTTATTGATATACACTTTAAATGTCTGGTTATACTGGGAAAATGGAAGTGTGGTAATGTATCTTCTGATTTAGAAACAGTTTAACCTTCTATATATACCCTGCAGCCTAGGTGCCCTAAGTACCAGAAACAAGGAAGATTTCAACAATTACACTTGTAAATATGAGACTTCCAAAAAAATTCCTTAAAAGATTGTTTTGGAAATTAGAAAATCCTGAGGAAATCTCACTACGTGCCACAGGAAGAGACCCTAGGAATACAGTTAATCATTCCCAGCCAGAAATTGTCCAGGATTGCTTAGACATGCTTCCCTACACTGCATAAGGATAGGATCTATCTGGACTATCAGCCAATTGATTTACAAAATTCAGTGGTTGGAGGAAGCCCAAATAAACATGAAAGGACTTGACCTAGGAACTCCATCTTACTCTGATACCTGATATTCTGCCTTGTTAGTAAATTCATCTGGATGGCATTTATCACCAAGCCCTGAGACTTCTAAACGGGCATGCACTAATGGCTTGACTAGAATACCTCTTCTAATGCTTTTCAAAACTAGTTGACATGTTGATCAAAACCTTGCAAAAGTGGTTCTACATAATGGGAGTGCTTAGACTTGGGCATCTTTACCTTCAGGCAAAGTTGTTTATTGTGGGAAGATAGCCACAGGCCAGAAATTGCCTATTTCATCTGAAGACAAAATACTGTTCAGAAAAAGGACACCTTATGTAGAATAATCAACCATGGCTGGGCAGTGGTGGTGCACGCCTTTGATCCCAGCACTTGGGAAGCAGAGGCAGGCAGATTTCTGGGTTCAAGGCCAGCCTGGTCTACAGAGTGAGTTCCAGGACGTCCAGGGCTACACAGAGAAACTCTGTCTCGAAAAACCAAAAAGAAAAAAAGAAAGAAAGAAAAGAAAAAGTAAAAACAGGAATAATCAACTGTTAGCACTGCCAAGACAGGGTAAATACTCCTTCATAATCCTGCTTTCCAAAGGCCTGTCAGATGAACCTGGGTCAGATGGTTGAAGATTGATTCTCCAACATTTTGAAGAATTAGGGGGCTGTCCAGGTAGTCAGCTGTCTCTACAATTGTTTAAGTTTGAGAAGCTATGTTTAGTTCCTATATCCAGATGTTTAAGTCATTCTCAGATTTGTGATGGGGTTGAGGACTAGTTTTAGTCTCATAATTAAACTCATGTTGTTTAACATTGAGAGAGAGGTTATAGTGTGGAATGCATGGTTTTCAGATGGCTTTACTGACTAAAATTTAAACATAATCTAGGGATAAAATTATAATTCTT
The DNA here is from genome assembly GCF_004785775.1 of Grammomys surdaster. Lineage (NCBI taxonomy): Eukaryota > Metazoa > Chordata > Mammalia > Rodentia > Muridae > Grammomys > Grammomys surdaster. The sequence continues at coordinate 195,346 of NW_021620120.1, read as the reverse complement.
TAAGTTAGGAATGATGGTAAAGTACTTTATCTAATTGACCAATACAATGGACTGGATGTCATTTGTATATCCCTACTGTGTAATTTACATGATTGTTATGGTTTTGTTCAATTTATGTCTGGAGAAGAGTTTTTTTCTTTTTCTTTTCTTTCTTTTTTTTTTTTTTTTGAGAGAAAAGGTGATGTGTAGGGGTGGTTCTAATGCTAAGGCCCTGTTCCCCAATTGGTTTTTGATCTGTCAATAAAGAAGCCATGGACCAATTTTTGGGCAGAAGGAATAGGTGGGACTTCTGAGTTCCTGGAAGCAAGAAACAATTGTAAGTGAGAAGAGGAGAGTTTGTCATGCTTTGGAGAGTGAAAAGCCAAGTAGCCATGTGAGATCTCGGGCAAAGCAGTAGCCTATGGCCACTCCTATAGATGGGCAGTTGGGGGTGTTTAGCAGGGTCTCAATGTAACTGAACAACTAAAGTTGAGGGCAGGTGGGGAGGTGTGGAGCTAAGAATATTGATAAGAGCATGCTTTTTCAGGTGGGAGATAGTAGAGCCCAGAAATTATGTCAAAAGGCAAGTTGAAATTGAACAATTGTATGTGTCTTTGTCATTTATCCATGGATTCAAGGGAAGTTGAAGGTAGCTCATGATACTCTAGGAACCTGTCACCCAAGGGAGATGAGTTCCAGCATCATATCATCATTGTCTAGACAGGAGCATGTCACACAGCTTAGGAAAGTGACAGTGTAAATGAGGAAGTATGTAGAAGTCCCCAGTGCTGGCTTTCAGAGCAGAAGCACCTGCCTGAGGTCTCCAGCTGGAAAGTTCAACCTAAGGATTTGCCCTCACCCTCCTTTTTCTCTCTGTTTCAAATTTTTATTTTCACTTTCTTTTTTTTTTCTGTCACTGGGGATATGTCAACAGTTTAATTTCCTCTTTTTTTGTGAAATATTGATTTATGTAGCCTGAGGTGGACAGGACCTTGCCAGGTAGCTGAGGACACATGTCCTGGAACACATGTCCACAACATCCCACATAAAGAATGTGACCACTAGTCATGTAGCACACAGTTCTCCATGACAATGAGGACTGGATGGGCAAACCTAGAGGGTTTAGTCAATAAGCTTCCCTTCCTGGACATTTCTTCTTGCAAAAGATATTTAATCTCTGGTCCACATTAACTAAGTCATATGCACTCATTTTCTTTCCACAATAAACAATGAATAAACAGTTTGGACAAACAAGGACTATCTCTCTCATAAAGAACTGCTATGGGGGGAAGCCTTTATCATATAGAGCCACACCACCTAAGTCTCCAGCAGAAGGCCCCTCTGTCCTCTGGACACAGACACTCACTCCTGAGCTAAGCTGGAGTCCCTCCACACCAACCCCCTCTCTATGCACCCCTGGGCTGGTTGCAGCCCTGTGCAGCTTCCTCATTCAGACTCCACACAATTCCCAGCGGTGAGTGGATCCCAGGGAATTTGGGAACCCCTGTCTCTTTGGCCTCAGCCTGTATTGTTTCTCACCCCGGCTGGGGCCCTCATCTTAGGCTGCATTCCACACCCCACACCCTGATAGTAGAGAGGATAGAATGTAACCTAGAACCCTCTCATTTCATCTGCCCAAGCGGCACTCACACACACCAGCGACAAGGCAGAACTCAGATCCACATACTACTTAGTTTTTAATTTGTTCAATTATGTTTTAATGTCTTAGTTTAGAATAGGTCCTGACTATGTAGCCCAGGTTAATTTTGAACTTGGAAACATCCTGTTGACAAAGCATGCTCTGTGTTGGTATTAAAGACATGATACAACACCATATAACACACAGGGCTGTCATCAACAAGACTTTGACTCTAACATCACTGATAGAATAGCCCTGAGATCTGTTGTTGGATAGATACAGAAACAGTGCCTATTAGTTTCAGTGACAGTTGACAAGAGAAGACAATGACACCAGATTCCTACACAGAACTGAGGACAGGTCTGAACAGGCTAACTGCAGATATGAGAGAACAGCACAGACAATGGACAAGGCCCTAAAAATGCCTGAGATCTTTTCATCACATAACCCAGGGGAACAGATGTATTGAAAGAATCAGGATGAGGAGATAGCAAGATGACATAGGTGGTAAGGGACAATGTGTAAGCCCAGGTGGACCCAGCAACAACTGTGCTCAGTTCAGGCCTTGTTTGACTCCACACTGAAACCAGTGCCCTAGGCAATGGATTCATCACAGCAAACATGGATTTCATGAGGTTCTGAGCCTTTATTTTCTCTAGTAACTTTTCTCATCTTTAGAACACGAATCAATCACACAATCTGAATAGAAGTTGCACAACCATATTCACATGCTTAATTTACAAAAGAACCATGAAGTTGTGGCTCAGTGAAAGCTAATTCGAATGAGGGATGGAGGTTTCCCAGCCTTGCCTATGTTGGAGCACGAGAGATGACTGGGGAATACACACAGTAAGAATGAGGATGGGGCTTGTTGCTGCCCATTACCTCTTACAGTGTGCTCAGAGTAAACAGACACATAGTCATAGTTAGATGTAAAAAGAGAAAGCACCAGGTCTTGAAGCCACAACCAGAGGAGAAAGCAGAACAAATATTGTATGGCTCAGTACCACATTAAGGAATCTGTCTTATCCTGTAGATAAAAAGACAAGGAAGAAATTCTGATCAGTGTCTTTAAATGGTGATATACTGAAGAGGCCATCACACACTCAAACTATCCCAATCCCAAGTTCCCATCCCCCGGGGTTTTATCCTCTAGTCTTTTACCTGTTGTACACCAGGCCCTTTAGGATGTCACTTTTTAATGCTGTAACAAAAGGCTGAACATTCTAGAGACTTTACCTCCCAGTGAAAAGCAAATTAAGACCAGGTCAAAGACATTGAAGATGGAACTAAATGAGGAGCTACGGGAGGGCTAAGATTCCCCGTAGGCTCTTTCTGTATTACTACAAGTTTCATAGGGATAAGCTACCACTAATATTACTGGCAAGACTGAATGAGCTATCTCTTCTTTAACTAATGGAAATAAAGCCTGTATGTATTACCATGAGTATTGGAGAGATAGAAGCTATAATTACTGGAAAGCCCGGATATAGCTGTCTCAGTTTTTATCTCTCAGTTCTTTTATTAGAGATCATGGAAGCAGCAGGATCTAGAAGGCCTAAGAGATCTCCTGGTCCTGGTCAGATAAGTTTTCAGAAATTGGAGGAATCATGATAGAAGAGTGTACCAGAACAAAGCTAACTGGACTCCTGGATATCTATTCAAAGTAAGAAATTTCTCTCTTACCTCTGACAGCTAAGAATCAGGTCTCTGCCACCTCTGTCATTGTGGTTATGGATCTATCCATTATTTTCTTTATTATTCACAATGGAGTTAATGTCAGCACTTCACCGCCAGGCTGAATCAGCAACTGCGTGGAGGAAATTTGCTGTCATGTGGCAGGACACCATCACAGCTTGGGCTTGATATTCTAATCAAAAACATGAGCTAAGATACCCTGGAGCCTTCCTTATCTCTAGTCCTCCTCTTCCATACCAGGAAAGTAACCACAGCTCCCATGAGCAGAGCTCTAAGAACAAGAGTGGTAACAATAACCATGATGGGGATGGTAGGCTTAGGAGGCTCTGGGGAGGGAAAGGAAGGGAAGCAAGGGAAGCAACATTCAGGCATCTGACCTCCAGTTCACAGTTTTGATCCAGATTCGGTTGTCCCGAAGGACTGCCACTCTCTCTGAGTAGTCTCTGTGCTCACTCCCAGTCCCATCTCAGGATTATGGGTCAGGCAGTCCCTCACGATCCATATGACATCTGTACCTCTGCTCTTCCCCAGGAAGCATACTGCAGATGCCTACTTCTGGAAGGAAAGTTTCATCTCCTGAAGGCCTGATCTCTACAACCTCTATGTCCTGGTTCTGCTTTCTCCCGTCCCTCTCCAAGGTCAGGGTGATTTCAGGAGAAAAGAAGATCAGGGTGATTTCAGGAAAATAGAATTTCAGCACTTCAAGGTGATTTTCCTGTCAGGTCTGGTCTTATGGATCACCTGTATTTTAGGGGGTTATGAGGGAAATCATTAAAAACTTAAGGCATTCTGCATTCTTCCTGAGGATCCATCAAAGCTCAATGTTGTTTTAAGAATGGAAGGGATAGTTGAATTGAAGGAGAGGAGCCAACTCCACACAGCAGCCTAAATGCAGATATGAATAGGGTAATGTGTTCTTTGACAAGTTTCAGAATCAGCATGAGCCAGCACAGAGCAGGAGATACTGGATCTCCCTCTAGGAATATGGACTTCTGTTTCTGACTGGGTATAAATGAGAGACTCAGAAACACTGGGATCAGACCTTCAAAATCATTGTACACGGACAGTTAACAGGCCTGAGAGAGGTCATGGTTCACAAAGCAAATAGAAGGAACTGCTGCTTAACTGAAAGACTGAACTATCCTGAGAGAAGGCTTAGCCCTCTGGAGAGTCCCTCTTTTGTTGACTCAGGAACTCACAAACACTCTTTCCCCTTTGATGCAAGCCAGAGTTAGTAGTCCAGCTGCTCCCTGCTGAAGATAAAACCTCAGGGGACAGGAGCTTCAGTCTCAGAACAGATGGAACAGTTTGTCCTTAACAATCTCAGCAAAATATCCTTCCCAGCTCTGTGAGGAGTGAGTCCATGCAATAACCTTTCACACATGTCTTTACAATTTGTGCATAACCTGACTCCTCTCACAGTTATCTGAGCATCTCAGCTGTCTTGCCAACTGTGGTCCAAGTCCTCAGGTCCTCACAAAGTGTGATGTAATCATGGCCATTGAAGGCTAATTCTAAGAGTCCCTGACTGAAATATGCTTGAGGCGACACATCTGTGGTGGATCTAAGCTGGGAAAGCAGGACCGTAGAGAGTTTCCTTTCAGGCATTCACCTTTCCATGGCCCAACACAAACACCTTCTATCACTCTCACTACCTTTGGGAATTTTAAAGAGAAACCAATCAGCCTCCTCTGTTCAAGATTATAAAATGAACACCTACTACTCCTTCTCCACCCTTAAAATAGGATGAAGACCTTTGTTATCAAGGCTCTCTTGCTGCTGGCTCCTGACTGTGCTGGCCCTGACCAGCCATCTAGAAGGTGAGTGTGGGTGTCTATAGGGAAAGTACCCTACCTGAGAAACGAAGGACTCCATCCCTATGGATGCAGCACCATGAAAGTCCATCTTCTCCCTAACCCAGGAGAACAGGTGTTCCCTTTTCTACTGTGTATCCTGTGCCTGTCCCTTGTTTCCTGCTCCTAGCTATCCTCAGGGGCTATGTTGTAGAGCACCATAGGGTCCTAGTGTGGGCTTAATATCTAAAGGCTCACTGTACCTAGGTTCACACTTTGTTGGCTCTTTCCAAACTCTCTTCATCTGGTATGGTCTTCTGGAGCCCAAGTTTATCAGTGTTGGCTTTCTGGATGATACACAGTTTGAGAGGTTCGACAGCGGAGAAAACTTTCCTGCGATGAAGCACTGTGCACCATGGAGAGATCATCATAACCAAGATTATTGGAAGAAGAAGTCACAGAGGGCCCTGAGAGATTTTGAGACCATGGGACAATTACTGCAGTTAATGCTCCACACCTACAACTACAGTACGCTTGGTGAGTGTGCCCCAATCAGAAATCTCAAATTTTCTGCTTTTCAAGTGGTTGACCCAGATCTCCATGTCCAAGGTTTTCCCTTGGAAAATGTGACCAATGGCTTGAGAGAGCCATGGGACACTGTCCTGGTTTTCTGTGCAGTTTAAGACCAAATTGGGCCACTTAGAAATGTCATAAGGGAGGGAACAATCCAAACAAGGGCCCTCTTAAAGGTTAAGGCCTGTTGGAGTGACTGAGAATGTGTACTTGTGTAGGATATCACACAATCCAGAGGAGGTATGGCTGCCATGCCTTGCCTCGAGGGTACTTCAGTCATGGATTCTTAGAAGTATCTTTCAATGGCCATGATTACATCAGGCTGAATGAGGACCTGAGGACTTGGACAGCAGTTGGCAAGGCACCAGAGATTCTCAGGCAACGGTGGGAGAAGCACGGTTTTGCAGAAACTATGAAGATTTATCTGGAGGTTGAATGTTTGGACTCACTCCTCACAGAGCTGGAGTATGGGAAGGAGATTTTACTGAGAACAGGTAAGGACAGAAACTGCCCCATCTATTCTTATACTGTAGCTCCTGTCCCGTGAGTATTTCTCCTCAGCAGAGAGCAGATAGTCTACTAACTTTGTCTTTCATCAAAAGGGAAAGAGTGATTGTGAGTTTCCTGGATGGACATGAAAGAGGGACTCTGCAGAAGGCTAAGCCTTCTCTCAGGACAGTTCAGACTGACAATTAAGCAGCAGTTCATTCTACTTGCATTGTGAACTATGACTTCTCTCAGGCCTGTTCACTGTCCATCACAATGTCTTTGAGGTCTGACCCCAGTATTTCTGAGTCTTTTATCTCTCTCTACCCAGTCAGAACCAGAAGTCCATATTACTAGAGGGAGATCCAGCATCTCCTGCTCTGTACTAGGTCATTCTGTTTATGAAACTTTCCAAGGACTAGATTAACCCATCCATAACCCGAGTTTATGGTGCTATGTGGGTTTGACAGATCTTTATTCTAACTCTCCTGTGCATTCACACAAAGTTACAGGAGCATTGATAAATACCCAGGAAGAATGCCAAATACTTTAAATTTTGAACTGTTTCCCTCAGAACCCCCTAAAATACACGTGATCCATAGGGCCAGACCTGACAGGAAAATCACCCTGAGGTGCTGGGCCCTAAGCTTCTACCCTCCTGAAATTACTCTCACCTGGGAGAGAGATGGATGCAACCAGATCCAGTACATGGAGGTGGTAGAGACCAGGCCTTCAGGAGATGGAACTTTCCAGAAGTGGGTAGCTGTGGTGGTCTCTTCTGGAGAAGAGCAGAGATACACATGTCATGTGAATCATAAGGGGCTGCCCGAGGTCATCACCCTGAAATGGGGTAAGGACTGGAAGTGAGTACAGAGACTATTCAGAGAGAGTGGCACTCCTCAGGGACAACTGGAAATGTTCAAGACAGAGAGCTAGAAGTCAGATGCTCACTCTCCTTCACTTCATTCCCTTTCCAGAGCCTCCTGAGCCCACCATCCCCATCATGGCTATTATTATTGCTGTGGTTCTTGGAGCTCTGCTTATGGGAGCAGTGACGACTTTTCTGATATGGAAGAGGAGGACTAGAGGTAAGAAATGGACAGAGTCTTAGTTCATGTCTCCATAGGAACAACAAGCCTAAACCGTGAGAGTACCCCGCCACGTGACAGTAAATTTCATCCACACAACTTCAATTCATACATGGTAGATGTATTGAGAGTAACACCATGTGAAGCGTAAAGAAAATAATAAACAGATTCATAACTACAATGAGAGAGGTGACAGAGACCTTATTTTCAGCTCTTTGATGTCAGAGGGAAACTCCTATATAGAATAGACACCCAGGAGTCTAGATAGCCCTTCCCTATTTTTCATCTGGATCGACACTAACAGTTCTGGACACTTACCTGAGTTAAACATCAGGAGATTCCTCTAGCCCTTCTAAATCATGCTGCCTCCATGACATCTAATAAAATGTTTTATTTCCAGGGGATAAATAGGAGACAGCTATGTTCAGTCTTGTAAGTAACAATAGTTGTGGCTCTTCTATAACAAATTTATACTGATATAGAAAAGCGCCCATGGGGAATCTCAACTATCTCATAACTCCTCTTTTCTGTCTTCAAAAGCTTTGATGTGGTCTTACTTTGCTTTATACTGGGAGGTAAATTTTCTAGCATATCCAGCCTTCTGTTGCAGCATTAAACAGTGATGCCCCGAAAGGGCCTGGTGTGCAACAGGGAGAGGACCAGAAGATATAACTCTGACGGTTGGGAACTGGGACAGGTTGAATGTGTGAAGGACTTTCCAGTATGTCATCATTTAAAGCTACATATCTGAGCTTCTTCCTCCTTTTTATCTACAGGATAAGACAGATTCCTTAATGTGGTACTGAGCCATACAATATTTTTTCTGCTTTCTCCTCTGGTTGTGGCTTCAAGACCTGGTGCTTTCTCTTTTTACATCTGTGACTATGTGTCTGTTTACTCTGAGCCCAGTGTAAGAGGTCCTGGGCAGCAACAAGCCCCATCCCCATTCTTACTGTGTGTATTCCCCAGTCATCTCTCGTGCTCCAACACAGGCAAGGCTGGGAAACCTCCATTCTTCATGAGAATTAGCTGTCACTGAACTACATATCCATGCTTCTGTTCTTAATTAAGCATTCTTATATGGTTGTGAAACTTCTTGCCAGATTGTGTGACTGATTGATGTCCTAAAGATCAATAAATCTTGATGGAGAAAATAAAGGTTCGGAACCTTATGAAATTTGTGTTTGCTGTGTTAATACTTTACTTATTTGGCATTGGCTGCTGTGTAGATTCAAGCAAGGTGTAACCTGCCACTGTTGTTGATAAGTTTGTTTGGGCTTTCACTTTGCCCCATTCTACCTGTGTCATCTTGATATCTCCTCATTCCAGCTCTTTCAATACAACTGCTTCTATAGATCATGTGATCAAAAGATCTCAGGCATTCTTAGGGCCTTGTCCATTGTCTGTACTGTTCTTTCGTGTGGGCACATAGCCTGTTCAGGCCTGAGTCTGATGTTAAATAGGGTCATGTTTACATTCACGTTTCAACAGGAATTATGCTTCTTCTCAGTTTTGTGTATGAGTCAGGTGTCATTGTCTTCTGTTCTTAACTCTCAGTGACAATATTAGAAAGTATTTCTGGCATTGTCACACAGCAGCTCTCTGTCCCATTCTATCAAAGTTGTGAGAGGTAAAGCCTGGTTTCTCACAGCCCTGGATGTTTTATGTCTGTAATATGAGCAAAGAAGATGCTTTGTCAACAGGATTTTTGCATGTTCATGATCAACCTGGGCTACATAATGACAACCTCTTCCAAAGTAAGAAATAAAAAAAAATAATTGAACAAATTAAAAACCAAATAGAATATTGTGGACATAGCTCTACTATGCTAATATCAATCCAAATAAATCTCAAGTAGTATGTGCATTTCATATAGAATATAGGTTGATTGGAAGGAAAGGTGAATAGAATAAAAAAAAATAAGCTAATACCTGATGGTACAATGCTTAAATCCCTAGTGGATTTCATAGTAGTCACTGGGGTATCTACTCACGTTTTGTGAAATAGGAAACCCTTCAAAATGAAGTCATGTTATCCTATTTTAACTCCAGCCTACAGAACAGGGCACAGCAGACAGAAAATAAAGAATGCTGTTGCTGAAATCAATAGCATTTCTAGAAAGACTAACATTGTTAACATGTTTGTGGCCCTAAAGCACATGTCAGCATTTTTTCTTGCTTGGTTTTCTAGATCCTAGAGGCCTGCGTGAGCAGTGAGCACGTTTACAACCTAAGCCATCATTTCAATCCCAGGGTTGAGATTTTTCCCTTGTTTCTTTGCTGGATCCCAGGGCTTAGAACATGTTGATTTACCTGGCAGATCCTCTACCACTTACTGAGAAGTAAATGTGAGAAATATATCTCCTAATTGTAGAGTCTGGAAGATGAAAGAAAGGTTGCTTGTGGATTTGATGGAGAACTTCCCTTTCATGTGTGTATTGAGACATCTTCTCGAGCCCAGGCCTGGAGACCTTTCTCCATCATGTTCTAGAGCCCAGTCTATACCTGGGACACAACAAAAACATGAAATCAGAGCCACATATGACTTCAAAGCCCTTTGATTCAGCAGAGAGAACAACTGAGGGAGAGGAAGTCTTTCTCATTCTTCATGACCACTGCTTCCCATTTCTCACCCTACCATGCAACGACTATAGAGCTATAAAAGCTGCCACAGGACACATACCTAAACTATGGCAACAAGATAATATCAGATCTGATAATAGATGCCTGTGTGAGCACAGGTGTGGCAAAGGGATGCAGCTTCTGCATAGGATCACCCCCACCCCCCAAAATGAAAGAAAGTACACCTGTGTCCTTAATCTCAGAGATATTAAGTGTTGGCCATTACATAGGTGGCTGACATTTTTAGAAGGTCTCTATGGGTGTGCGGAGTATTGTCCTGCTTGTATGGATCTTGAAAGCATGTGGAAGATTATGCCAGAGACAGATTTTTGAGTTGGGGATCAACAGCTAACTCTCAATAGTACATTATCTTTCCCAGCTCCTGATACTTCTACTTTTGGCCTTTTAGGCACGTGTTGGGCAAGGCCACTGCCAGAGCAGCCAGCTACATTCTAAATATCTTGATCCTTCGTCAATTATCTGTGATTTTTGATCATCAAGAAGTCAAGGCTTGGCCTCGGCATACCACGTACAGTCCATGACATTAATATAGGTACTAAAACCCAGATCAGGAACCAGAGATGGATACTTCAGTGAGAAACATAGGATTTCCCTTCCTTCCTTGATTCTGTTAGCCAGATCAGTATCTGGCCTAGGACTCAGAAGGATGTTGTCAACAGGACAAATATAGGCATCAGGGTAAGCAACTTATCCCCAGACACTGCCGCCAGGGTACCAGGGTCCAGATCTGCATCAGCAGTGGCAAAGCAGGTCTATGGAGATTTCTCTCATAGTACTTAATCTTTCCATGACCTTCTACGTCTTTGTACCTCCCACAGAAATTTTTAGAGAATCCTGTCCATCTCATACAGAATCTAATTCTTGTACTGTGAATAGGAACCATTCTGGATTAAAACTGTACCATCATGTAGGAGAAAGATGCCATCACCCCAGCCCTCCTCTTGCTGCTGGCAGCCATGACAGCCTCATCTCTGACAAGATTCATCTATCTCTTCTGGATCAAAAGCCTTTACCTCTCTCTCTGAAATGGGAGGGCCCCTGCAAGGTAATTCTCATGACTCCCACAGCTGTTAAACTGGAAGGACTCTCTCATTGGGTCCACCTCACCTCATCTCAAACTTTTCACCCCTCCACCCCAAAAAGACTCTTCTTCCTATATATGTATTGGTTCACCTTACATTGCATAGATGAGGTCTGTTTGTTGTGACTACAAAGAGAGAAATGCACCAAAAAAACTTTTGGTGATGCTTTGTCAGTCTTTTGCTATTTTCATCGTCTCAGACCCATTGGCAGAATAATACCACTTGATGCAACTCACGTGGAGTTTTGCTAAGACAGACACGTGCTGAGGCAAGACACACTGAGGACATGAGATGTTTGGAGGGAGTATGAATAGGACCAATGGCCAGTGATGGGGAGCATGGGGCTTGGCTTGCTTGCACAACTAGCCCTGCTATACTTCTTGTTCTCACCTCTTGGCTGAAATGTTATTCATTGAGAAAGGTATGGCAAAGAACTTCTCCTTGCATCTCTGCTGGTTCTGGTCCTTCCTACTGACTCCTGTTGATTCAGCTGAGGCATAGTCATTTCTCCTATGGTCCTGCCACCAATGTTGATTCATGTTTGCTATCTGGACTCTATTGAACTGGACTACTGGTAATTTCATGAAGTGTATGCTAGTGGATTGATGTAGCAGAACCCAATTAACACATTACACTACACAAATTGATGCCTGTGGCAGTGGTGTGTGTTTCTTGCTTCCTGCCCGCCCCAATGTTCTGGGTTCCTGTTCTGATACTATTAATAAAAATAATTAATATATAAAATATTTTCAATTTATTAAAAAAAATCTTTAATTGGAATTATTGAACACTGATAAAAAATATTCTTCCTATGGCTGCTGAGAAGGTTCAACAATGAAAAGCAGTTTTTGTTCTTGCAAAGGACCAGAACTGGATTCTCAACATAGATATTATGATGCTCATAACACTCTATAATTCCACTTCCAGTACTTTTGATGACATCCTTTGGCCTTTACAGGCAACAGAACACATATGCATGCAAAAATCAAGACACGAGTGAAACACAGGCAGAGACAGTGAGATAGAGACACACACACGCTACCACAAATAAAAAATATATTGCCTACATGAACAATATCAACCAACTAGACATCCTAGAGCTCCCAGGGACTAAACCACCAATCAAAGAGTACACATGGAGGGACCCATGGCTCCAGCTGCATATGTAGCAGAGGAGGGCCTTGTCGGGTATCAGTAGGAGGAGAGGACCTTGGTCCTGTAAAAGTTCAATGGCCCAGTGTAGGGAAATGCCAGGGTGGGGAGACTGGAGTGGGTGGGTGAACACCCTCATAGAAGCAGGAGTAGTGGGAATGGGATAGAGGGATTTGGGGAGAAAACCGGGAAAGGGGATAACATTTGAAATATAAATAAAGAAAATATCTAATAAGTAAATTAAAAAAACAAAAAACCCTATATAATCTTGAAAAAAAGATGCATTGTCCAAAATTAAAATTAAAAAAACTGTCTTAATAGATATCAGCACCCATTACTTATAGCAAAAGATAAAGGCCCCTGCCAGAATGTTAACACCAAGAAAAGATCTGTTCTTCAAACCATAATTGTGCTTTGAAAAATAGCTAATATTCTTTTAAAATATCATTCTTCCATGTAATTCATTATAATATTGTCAATAAAGTAAGTGTCCCCAATCTATCAGATCATAGCATGGTTACGAGGGATTGATAAATATGCACATATGCAAAATTACATTGAGGCCCATTCACTTTCTAAGTGTGTAGAGATCCTGACATAAAAATGATAGGGAATTGCTGACTTATTCTTCCCCTAACTGGACTCAGAAGGACATTGTCAACAGGAGCAAAGGATTAGGGTAAGCAACTTGTCCCCAGACACTGCTTCCAGGATACCAAGTCACCAGAGGTGGGTCTGAGTTGGGAAACAGGACTCTAGAGATGCAGCACCCAGGAGTCCATCTTTCCATTACCAACCAACCTCTAGCACTCCCCTGGAGGATATTATTTTCTGGAGACCATTCTTTCTGGGGAGATGATCTGACAAGATTGTCAAAATGTTGTACACTTGCTATCCTGAGGCAAGTTTCTCTCCAGCTGCAGTAGGTGTATCTCTTTCCTTCTTTTCCTTCATCATGAGATTCCTGAGCAAATTCCAATTTCACCAAGCCCATTGGTTAATAAATCTAATAGCCATAACTAGCACTACAGTCTTTCCTTAGTATCTCTTTGCTTCTGCCAGAAAGCTCTGTGTTTCCATGTCAATCTCGAGGTAAAATATGCCCCTGTCTGAAACAAGTGTCAGACTATAAATGGGACCCAAAGTTAGAAGACATTCAGTTAGTGTCAGGGTCATTTCAAAGCTCATTCCATACAGTGCTTCCCTTGACACCATTAGCTCTGAGTTCAAGTCCCAGCACCCAAGGCAAATCCCTGGGATTTGTCAGGCAGATGATATGATAAACAGTCATGAGAATTCTACCAAAGAACACTTGCAGCCTATAAACACCTTCAGCAAAGTGGCTAGATAAAAAATTATTTAAAAATCAATAGTTGTCCTTTATATAAAATATAAATGGGCTGAGAAAGAAATTAAGGAAACAACATCATTTACAATAGCCACAAATAATATAACATATCTTGATGTAACTCTAAGAAAATGAAAGATATGTATTATAAGAACTTTAAGTCCCTGAAGAACAGAATTAAAAAAAAAAACCCTCAGAAGGTGGAAAATCTCCCATGCTCATGGATTGGTAGGATTAACATAGTAAAATGGCCATTTTACCAAAAGCAATCAGCAGATTCAATGCAATTCCCATCAAAATTCCACTGCAATTCTTCCCAGCTTGAAAGAGCAATTCTCAACTTCATATTGAAAAACACAAAAACCAGGATTGCTGAAATATTCCTGAACAATAAAAGAACTTCTGGAATTATCATCATCCCATACCAAAGAAGTTGTGCCACAGAACAATAGTAATGCAAACTGCTTGGCATTGGTATAGGAACAAACAGGTTGATGAGTAGTATTGAATGGAAGACTGTGAAAGAAAAATCACACATGGACACTTGACTTTTGACAAAGAAGCCAAAGTCGTAAAAAGAAAGCAACTTCAACAAACGGTGTTGGTCTAACTGGATGTCTGCATGTAGAAGAATACAAATAAATTCTTATCTATTACCCTGCACAAAACTCAAGTCCAAGTGGATCAAAGATCTCAATGTAAAACTGGATACACTATATCTGATAGAACAGAAAGAGGGAACTAGCCTTGAAGTTACTGGTGCAGGAGACAAGTTCTTGAACAGAACACAAATGGCTCAGGCTCTGAGATCAACAATTGATAAATGGGACCTTTTAAAACTGAAGAACATAAGGCATAGGACATTGTCAATAGAACATAACAGCCTTTAGATTGGAGAAGTTTCTTCACCATCCCTACATCTGACAGAAGTTTAGTATCTAAAATTTACAAAGAAATCAAGAAGTTAGACACCAACAACCCAAATAACCCAATTAAAAATGGGGTACAGATCTAAACAGTGAATTCTCATCAGAGGAGTCTCAGATTGCTAAGAAGAACTTAAAGAAATGTTCAGTGTCCTTAATCATCCAGGAAATGAAAACAAAATGACTCCAACATTACATTTTATACATATCACAATGGCCAAGATCAAAACCTCATGTTACAGCACGTGCTAGTAAGGTTGATTCAAGGGGATCACTTCTCCATTGCTGGTGGAAGTGCAAACTTTGAAAGACAAGTGATAGTTTACCAAAACCTGTGAAGAATTCTACCTCAAGATCCTGCTATACCATCATAGGCCTATACTCAAAAGATGCTCTACTATACCACAAGGACACTTGGTCAACTATGCTCACAGCAGCTTTATTCATAATACCCAGAAACTGGAAACAACCTAGATATGCCTTAACTGAAGAATAGATTTTAAAAAATGGTACATCCACCCAATGGAATACTATTCAGTCATGAAAAACAAAGACATCATGAATTATGCAGCCAAATGGATGGAACTTGAGAATGTCATCCTGACTGAGTGAATCCAGACTCAAAAGTACAAGTGGATATTTGCTATAAAGTATAGGATTCCCACAACATACTGTACAGAATACAAAGAAGCTAAAAGAGGTAAGGCTCAAGCAAGGATGCTTCAATCTCACTTAGAAGGCAAAATAAAATAATTATAGGAGGCAGATGGACAGAAGGAACTGAGTGGGGAAATAGGAAGGGGAATGTGGGATTTCTGGATCAGGTGTGGGGAGAAACAGGAGAGAATACCAGAGGACCAGGAGAATGAATGGAAATGTGCAGCACAGTAGGGGATGTTGTGGGGAGAATATCTTGAAGACATGCCAAAGAACTGGGGTAGAGGATGCTCCTGGGAATCAATGAGGGTGACATTAGCTGAGACTCCTAGCAGTCAGGATATGAAACATGAAGTGGCTACCTCCTGTAGCCAGGGAAGAGCCTGTTAGCAATAGAGAGACTAACCCACCCACAATATCGATCTAAAATTAACTTTGTCTACAAGAAATGCAGGGACAGGGAGTGGAGTAAAGACTGAGGGAATGGACATACAATAACCCACCCAACTTGAGAGCCATCCCCTGGATAAGCACCAGCCCCTGACACTATTAATGATACTCTGTCATGCTTGCTCACAGGAGTCTAGCATAGTTATCATCTGAGAGGCTCCATCCAACAGTTGGGTGAAACAGATGCAAAGATTCACAGCCAAACACTGAATGGAGCTTGGAGACTCTTAGGAAAGACTAGGGGGAAGGATTGAGGAGTCCATTTTGCCCTTTTCATGTAGACTTCCACCATGTTTCTCTGGATCTGCAGTCAAGGTCTGGACACTTATTTGAGATGAATATAAGGAGACTCCTCTAGACCCTCTACATCTATCTGCCTGTATGACCTATAATAAAAGTGTTTATTTTCAAGAGTTAAAAAGACATCTGTATTCAGTCTTGCCAGTAATAATAGTGATGGCTCATCCCTGAGAATCTTATAGAAATATGGAAAGAAGACCATGGGCGAATCTCAACCAGCCCATAATTCTTTTATAAATTTCATATTCAAAGGCTTTGACCTGGTCTTGTTTTGCTTTCCATTGAGAGAATAACTTCCTAGGATGTCTAGCAATCTGTTACAACATTAAAAAGTGACAACTTAAAGGGCCTGTTATACAACAGGAAGAGGTTCAGAGAATAGATCCCCGAGTGGTGGGAACTCTTGGGATTGGAAGCATTTGAGTGAGTGGTGAGATCTTTATCATGTCATCATTTAAAGACATACATCTGGGTTTATTCCTTGTTCTTTTTATCTACAGGTTAAGTTAATAGCCTTAATGTGGTACTGACCCATGAAATATTTAGTATGGTTTCTCCTCTCATGGTGAATTCTCTTTCTACATCTGACTATGACTATGTGTCTGTCTCCTCTGAGCACAGTGTAAGCAGATTATGGGCAGCAGCAAAACACATGCCTTCCCTTACTGTGTATTGTCTAATCATCTCACTTGCTCCAACAGAGGCAGGGCTGGGAAACCTTCACCCCTGAATGGAATTTAGCTTTCACTAACCAGCCACTTCATGCTATTCTCTTTAATTATTTTTATATAGTTATTGAACTTCTTAACAGATTGTGTGATTGATTTATGTCCTAAAAATGAATAAAAAACTCAAAGGAGAAAATAAAGTTTCAGAACCTTATAAGCTTTGTGTTTGCTGTGCTATATCCAATGCCTATAGGCCAGTGGTTGCTGTGCATAGTCAAGTGAGGCCTGGGCTGTGCACAATTGTTGCTGGGTCCACCTGTGCTTTCACATTGTCCCTTACCACTGGTGTCATCTTCATATCTCCTTATCCCAATTCTTGCCATACAGCCCTTTTTCTAGGTCATGTGATCAAAAGACCTCAGGCATTTTTAGTGCCTTGTCCTGTGTCTGTGCAGTTCTCTTATGTTGACAGTCAACCTGTTCTGGCCTGTTTGATGATAAATGTGAGGCGTTTAGATTCATGTTTCAACAGGAATTATACTTGTTATAAGTTCTGTGTATGAGTCTAGTGTCATTGTTTTCTGTTGTCAACTGTCAGTGACAATATTAGGAAGTGTTTCTGTCACTGTCTCACAATAGATCTCTGTGATATTCTATCAAAGTTGTTGGAGTCAAAGTCTTGTTTCTAATATAGCCCTGTGTGTTATAACATATCTGTAATACCATCACAGAAGAAGCTTTGTCAACAGGACATTTTCAAGTTCAAGATCAACCTTGGCTACATACCGAGGACCTTATCAAAAGTAAGGCACTAGAAAAAGAAATTAAAAACTAAATGTTATATATTTGGCAAAGCTCTAGTAAGCTAATGACAAGCCAAAGAAATTTCAAGTAGTGTTTGCTTTGCATATATAAAGTAGGTTTAATATAAAGAGAGTCTTGTGGAAGAAACTAATTGTGTAGTACTTGATGACAAAGTACTTAATACCTAGAGGGTTACATAGTAGTCATTAGAGCTTCCAATCACATTTTATGAAATGAGAAACTTTTCAAAGTGTAGTAAAATTAGCCTATGATAGCCTAGGACTACATAAAGGGGCAAAGCAGATAGAACACAAGGAGTGCTGTGTCTGAAATAAAGACCATTATCAGAAAAACTAACATTATGAACATGTGTAGACTATGAAAAGCCTGCTGCATAGAGATTCTGTTCTAGTTCCCAAAGAAAATTCACCAATATAGATCATATTTGTGGCCCTAAAGCACACTTGAACATTTTCTCTTGATTGGTTTACTGGATTCCAGGTGTCTGGAGGAAGTTAATCTACATGATAGCTTCTCCCACTTAAGGAGAATACCCTAGAAACAGTGTACCCTAAAGCTCCAGGTGTTTCTGAAGCATGTGATGAATCCTTTCTGCATATGTATCCCTTGGACAGGCTACTTGCCTCAAGAAAAGAGCACATTTCCTTGCAAATACTACAGTATGTCAACAATAGGACACTGAAGCCATTCTTTATCTAAGAGACAAATGTGGGGTCAGCTTCCCACATCCTCTAATCCCAGTTGCGGCATCCTGGTCCTCCCTTCACTACCCAAGTTCTAAGTCTACATACCTCCTGGCCCAAACATAGATGACCAGTGTCTAACCTTGAGCATGCACATAACTTCACTTCCCCCAGATCCATACTCCCAATGGTATTTCTGTGAAAAGGTATCCAAGCATGGCATCTGGGATGACATTTACACCTCAGGTACTTCAGTCAAGAAAGTGACTCACAGGATGAAAATTAGATTCAGTGAATGGACAGATTGGTCCTAAACTTGGGAGAAGTAACAGAGGGTCACTTAGGGCTACAATCAGACTCTACCCATGTGTATGTGATCCCGGCTCTGATGTTAGGGGGAAAAAAAAGAGAGGTCTTTGAGGAGCTACTCATCTCTGAAAAATCACAAGGATAAAAATTACAAACTACACAGATCCCTATTAATAGGAATAAGTGTACTCAGATCCACAAGACTTATTTTGACCCAGGTTGAAGTTATTTTGTATTATTTTCATTTAATAATGATCTCAAAATCAGTTCCTAAAATAATCAATATGGATGAATATAGTTCACATAAGGAAATTTACCTTGGAGAAACACAGAAATTTTAAGTCTACATATCTTCATCTTTAGAATAAAGTGATCTAGGATTGCTGGCATATTGTTCCCCAAGGTTACACTCAGAAGGACTTTGCGACTCAGGCCAGGGGTGCATGGATCAGGGTAAAACAACTTTTCCACAGACAATGCTCCCAGGATAGTAGGCTTGAGAGGTCCTAAAGTAAAATTAGAACCCCTGCACCCTCAACCCTCTGATCCTTGTCCTTGACACAGAACCAGACGCATGAGTCCTGAGTTCAAGATGGAAAGAGCCTCACAGAGTGGCCAGGCTCAGATTGGTTAAGGTGCGTTACCCAGAAAACTGCATTTCTGCTTTAATTCAACTGGACTCTCCTTGTTCTCCAATTGGAGAGCGGGGCTCTGAATTGAATACCAAATCTAACTGGTATTTTTTTGAGATCTATTATATAAAAATAGGAAATGGTACCATGTAGAAGTGATCAGAGAACTACAAACAGGCACAAATTGAAAATCAGCTTTGGGTATTATCAGTTGTGTGACACAAGATAAGAAGACACTCTTCAAAGAGTAAGAAGAAACAGTATTCATTCCTAGGATGCAAGTGGGAAAGGTCATGTAGAGTATGGGTGAAGGACAGACAGGTCAGGTGACTATATTTTTTTTTAAATCTATTTATTTTATGTATGTGAGTACATTGTAGTTCTCTTCAGACACACCATAAGAGTGAACCAGATCTCATGACAGATGGTTGTGAGCCAACATGTGATTGCTGGGAATTGAACTCAGGACCTCTGGAAGAGAAGTCAAGAGCTCTTAACTACTGAGCCATCTCTCCAGCCCAACTATTTTTTTTTTAAGTTTTAAAATGAGTTTATTGAAGAATATTCTTATGAAGGCAACCACTTTAGATTCGTCATTTAAAAAGTTACATTTCTTTATGTTGTGTACTAAAGGTCATTTAATAGAACAGTCACATGTTTCTCTCTGTGAGACCCTTGGGTAGTATATAGACCACACCACATTGTTTTCATTTCTGCACCGTGAAAATAAATAAATAAATAAATAAATAAATAAAAAGTCTCAGACAGACACGTTAATCAATGGAATAACATTGAAGACCAAGAAATAAAACCACACATTTATGGACATTTGATCTTTGACAAAGAAGTCAAACATATACAATGGAAAAAAGAAAGCATCTTCAACAAATGATGCTGGTCTAACTGACTGTCGATATGTAAAAAAATGAAAATAGACCCATATTTGTCACCTTGCACAGAACTCAAGTCCAAGTGGATCAAGGACCTCAACATAAAACCTGATATACTAAGTCTAATAGAAGAGAAACTGGGAAAGAGCCTTGAACCCATTGGCACAGGGGGAAATTTCCTTTTTTTTTTTTTTTTTTTGGTTTTTCGAGATAGGGTTTCTCCTTATAGCCCGGGCTGTCCTGGAACTCATTCTGTAGACCAGGCTGGCTTCGAACTCAGAAATTCACCTGCCTCTGCCTCCCAAGTGCTGGGATTAAAGGTGTGTGCCGCCACTGCCCGGCAGGGAAATTTCCTAAATGGAACTCCAATGGCTCACGTTCTAAGATCAAGAATTGATAAATGGGACCTCATGAAACTGGAAAACTTCTGTAAGGCAAAAGTTATAACCTATAAGACAAATCGGCAACCTACAGATTGGGGAAAAAAATCTTCACTAACCCCACATCTGGTAGATGGCTAATATCCAATATATATATATATATATATATATATATATATATATATATATATACCTCAAGAAGCTAACCACCAAAAAACCAAACAACCCAATCAAAAAATGGGGTATAGAACTAAACAGAGAATTAACGACAGAGGAATCTCGAATGACTGAGAAATACCTAAAGAAATGTTCAAAGTCCTTAGTGATCAGAGAAATGCAAATCAAAACAACCTTGAGATTCCACCTCATACCAATCAGAATGGCTAAGATCAAAACCTCAGGTGACAGCACATGTTGGCGAGGATATGGAGAAAGAGGAACACTCCTCCATTGCTGGTGGGATTGCAAACTGGTACAACCACTCTGGAAATCAATATGGAGGTTCCTCAGAAAAGTGGAAATTGATCTACCTGAAGACCCAACAATACCACTCTTGGGAATATACCCAAAAGATGCCTTACCGTGTCACAGGGGCATGTGTCCCATTGTGTTCATAGCAGCCTTGTTTGTGATAGCCAGAAGCTGGAAACAACCCAGCCTGGGCTAACTACTACATTGTTGAAATGTGACCTGGGGTTTTTCAGGTGAAATAAACTCTTCCTCACGTTATTTTTGGCCATGGTGTTTTGTCACAGCAATAGCAAAGCAGACTATTACAAACAAGCATTGGACATGTATGGCAACTTTATAACTACCCAAAGCTTGTTTTTGAAAAGAACACTGGTTTTGTGATTAATTTTAATTTGTACTTCTGTGTATGTTTGTGTGTATGTAGAACATGCCAATAGATAAGAGATACCTACGAAATCCACAAGAGAGTATCTAACCCTATGGAGCAGGAATAACAGGAGATTGTGAGTGGCCCTTTGATGACGCATGGAAATGAACTCGGGTCCACTGCTCTTTTAAAAGCTAAGCCTTCCTTCTAATTCCAGGATAGTGATTTTTTTTTTTTTTGCCTGCTTTTCTTTGCTAGATCCCAGGGACTGGAACAATTTGATTCACCTGGCAAATTCTCAACCACCTACAGAGGATTTATCTGAGAAGAAGACCTTCTAAACTTTATGAAAAGCAGGTTGCTTGTAGATTTGGTGAATATCTTCTCCCTCAGGTGTGCATTGAGAAATACTGTCCATCCCGGTACTGGAGACTTTCTCCCGGCAAGTTCTAGAGCCCCTTCTACACCGAGACACAGCACTAAGTATGAGCCACATCTTATGTCAGATCCTGCCTTAGTTAGAGTTTCTTTTGCTGTGAAGAGAAACTATGACCAAGGCAACTCTCATAAAGGACAATTTTTCGTTGGGGATAGTTTACATGTTCAGAGATTCAGTCTGTTATAATCATGGCAGGAATCATGGTAGCATTCATGTACACATGGTGCTGGATGAGTTGAGAATTCTACATCTGGATTTAAAAGCAAGCCCGAGAGAATGGCATTCTTAGCTAGGAGGATGGTCCCATTCATTGCCCACTCCCACAGTGATGCGTGTACTGTTCCAATATGTCAATTGTCTCAATACAATGTTAAAGAGCATTTTTTGGTGCAAATGTTATTGATGAGGTGTTTGAGCAGTATTGGTCTCCATTTTATGGAATCCATTCACATTTAAAAGAATCAATGGCAACAATTTAGAATTGCTTACCTGGGAATGCTATGGAATGTGGCTCAAGCTAACCTCCCTAACATTCCGGCACAACAGCAGCTCTGGACTCCTGTCCAGACTGAATGGCATTCCTGGAAACCGTACACAAAGAAATTCTCTTAAACAAAGACTCGTCTAAAATAGAGACACCGCAGCAACTGCCATTCACATTTTGTGAATCTTGCCATCCTGCCCACCCTGCACTCCTTTTTAATGTACTTAATGAATTTCCTTCCCATTTAATATTCAATGTGGATCAATCTGTAGCCCAACAATATGCTCTCTAGTCAGCTACAGAAAGTATAAAATGTTAGCCCTCAAAAGAACAACTGTATTTGGGACCAAGAAGTCCCCATCCTGATACAGATGAAGAAAGATCCAGGGCTAGGCTAAGATGGCAGGGAAAGGTCTACATGGCTGGAGACTATGCTAGGCCAGCATTGCTGTGTTTGAACAGCTCTGAATCTGCCCAGCTATTGTACCTACAATTTTAATAATCAGAACAGTTTTCATGTCATTATTCAGAGCAAGAGCAGGCTTAAAAAACTGAACCTTTACAATGGACAACTGACCTTTCTTGCTTCCTTCAATATATGAGCGCAGAAATATCTAAGGACTTGAGGAAACCATGATCTCCTTTAAAAAATGACCTTTATGGACACAACACACAGAGGGTGACAAAGGATTCAATGATGTCTCAAGTCCACAGGGTAACCAAACTTGAGGAAGTTGTACATGTGCAAATTCAGTAAAGGGTCAAATGTAAAACACTACCAGGTGCTCAGAGTGGTGGATGCTGAGATTTATCTTTAAGTTTTAATGACTTTCAGTGCATGGGTATTTTGCCTGAATGTATGTCTCTGCATCACAATCTCTCCAGAATAGGGTCCTCAGGAACAGGAGTCACAGAGAGTTATGAGCAGCCATGTGGATATTAGGAATTCAACACAGGTTCCCTGGGAGAGGAGTCAGGCTCTTACCTGCTGAACTATCTCTCCAATCTCATTTTTTTGCTTTTAAGTTCAGCATTGACAAGGTAAATGAAAGGGATCTTTATGTTCCAGAACAATATCTATATAGCAAGTCTCAGGCCAGGGAGCTTTCTATAATTAGATCCTATCTCCAAAAACCAAACCAAACAAAAACAAACCAAACCAACACACACACACACACACAAAAACCCCAAACACCTTCTGATGATATTAATAAAATATTTAATTATAACACAAAGTATTTTAAATGTATTAAAATGAATGTTTAATTACAATTAGTTAATACTTTAAAACATTCTTCCTGTGGCTGCTGAGATGGCTCAGCAATGAAAAGCACTTGCTGTTCTTGCAAAGGATGAGAACTGTATTCCAAGTATAGACATTAGGCCACACACAAAGCTTTTATAATTCTATATTCACTATTTGTGGTGACCTCTTTGGCCTTTACAGACAACTGACTCTATTAGCCCCTCCACTCACATTCACATACATATGCACAGAGAGACCATGACAGAAAGAGAAAGACAGAGATGGAGAGACAGAAACAGACAGAGAAAAACACACAAAGGCACACA
>NW_021620120.1:135225-171803 GCF_004785775.1 Grammomys surdaster | reverse complement strand
TCCCCTATATGTTTCTGTTAAGCTGTAGTTTCTTATATTCAAATGGGAAAAAGGTTTAAAGACACAACCACCCACTATTAAGTGGGAAACATAAAAGTACTTAGGAGAATGTAAACATCCAATAAAGATCATTTTCCACCATAATTATGCTTTAAAATGATTAGTTCTCTCTTAAAATATTATTCTTGCATTCAAGAAGTTATAATAGCTTCACTATAACAGATGCCACAAAATGCTTGGTTCATAGCAGGGTAAATATGGATTGGTAAATATCTGTATATATGCAAAATTACATTGAGGTCCATTCACTTTCTACATGTGTAGAGATCTTGACATCAAAATGTATGAGCATTGCTGACTTAATCTCTCCCACGATGGATGCAGAAGGATGTTGTCAAACAGGACCAGAACAGGGATTAGGGTATGTAACTTGTCCCAAGAAAGTTATACCCAAGCAGAAGTGCTTGCTCAGCCTGGGACATGTGTGAAATATTATAAAACAATAGGCAGATTCATTTTTCTGAAGATGGAGATGGTGAACATCTGGGGGCAGAGTAAAAAAGGAAGGTGATCCGGAGAACAGACCTCCAGGAGGACAGTTAGTCATATCCATATTCAGTGCTTCATCTTGTCTCCATCCTACCTTAGGTCACAGTTATGGAAACTTCCATGGGATAAGGAAAAGGAGATTCCTCACGACCCTAGTAACCCTACGGTCTCTCTGACAACTAACTGTGACCCAAGGTAGGGATAGGGACAAGATGGAACAATGAATATAACTGATGTCCTCCTGATGTGTAAATAACTTATGGAATATGAACTAGAAGCAGTGTAGACAGTGAGACCCCAGCTCTGCTCCTGAGATTCCTGGCAGGTACACTGGCTTTGAGATGGATAGTGTTCAGGGCTTAAATGAGGAGTGGAGAAAAACCTGGTCAGGACTGATCAACAGGATAAGCCAGAAGAATCTGTTAATGTGACAATGGAGGCATGCCTTGTTAGGTGGTCCAACTTCTCAAACCAATTCCCTTCAGATGTGACACTCAGTCTTTAGTCTAGTTCTGAGTCACGACCATCTCTCATAGCAAGTGGAGGACATGGAGCATAGTGATTTTTCCGGAAAGTTCCCATTTCATCTCATAAGCCTGACACCAGGAAGGCTGCTTGCCTTTCCTAGTATTCTCTATGGGAGTGACAGGGACAGGTGGGTAGGGAGTGGAAAGATAAACTCCTGGGAGCTGTATCTCTACAGTCCATTTTCTCTCCTCAAAAGCACCTCTGGGGACTGGTGTCCTGGAAGCAGTTACTGGGGAGAAGTTGCTTACCCTAATCCTTGTGCTGGACCTTTTGAAAACATCATTTTGAATCTAGCTTGGAGGAGAATAAGTTAGCAGTTTCCATTCATTTTTGTCAGGATGTCTACACATTTACATAGCAAATGGACTTCAATGTAATTTTGCATATGCGGTTATTTTTTTTCAATCCATATTTACCATTCTATGAACTGAGAGTTTGAGAGATTTTCCTTATTTGAGATATTGTGACTACTTGATTCTTTTAAATCAGAATGGATTCCATAAAATGATGGCTAATACTGCACCAAAAAAGCTGTTTAGTACCTTTTTTGACTAAAAATGCTCTCTAGCACTGTATTTTAATAATTCACATTTTTACAACAGCAAATGATCATTTTATTCCTCTAATCCAGTGCTTCTGAAGAAAAGGCATAAATACTGTGAGATCAAGGACGTCCTATGCTACATGAGATCCTGTCTCAATGTATCAATAAACACAACAGAAGTGTACATAGAAATTGTTCTCTTTTTATCTGTATATGTCACTTGCTAAGTTCCTGTTGTCTCTTATAGATATGGATAAGTAGGCATAATTAAAACTTCTCAGAAGGCTTGTGAGTCACAGCACAGACCTGTAACACAAGTATGTGAAATGTAAAGGTAAGAAAATCAGAAGTTCAAGAATCAGAGATCCATGATGTGTGAGGACACAGAGGCACAGTCTGAAAGAATCTCCAGGGAATAAACTGGGGGAAATTATGTAACTGCTATTAGAAGAGGTTAGTGATGGCCAGAAATCTCCAGTTCATTAATACAGTAAAATAAGAAAATTGAAATACTAAAAAGGGGTGGGTGGGTGCTTAAGGTGTGTGGGACTCCCACTTTCCTAGATTTAAACCTGAAACTCATGTCAGAATTTAAAAAAAAAAGATGAACCTGTAGACCCAGCAGGAATCTCTGGACCTGTTTCCTCCTCTGCCAAATATTCATTTAATAAAGTCTGCTTTTTGCTTCTCACTGTACTCTTCCTCTTTAATTGTCTTTTTGTTTTGGCAAATCCCTGAGGTGGGTTGCCCTAATGCTGTTCATATTCTAATGCTCATTTGGGGCCCCCAGCCTGGTTGCCCTGCAGGGAGAGGTTCCTCAAATGAGACATGAAGTGACTTTGCACCACTAAACTATGATTGGTAAGTATAGATACCAACAACCAATAGCTGGGCAGATAGAGACAGAGGTGGGATTTAGGTTTCCCCGAACTTGGGATCGCAAGGAAGAAGAGGAATGTGCAGGGGAGGAAAAATTAGAACTTCCATGAATTAAGAGCAATGAAAATTTGGCCATGTACATTGGTCAATCAGAGTTAAGGGCAACCCATTTGAAACATACTAAGTAGTAAGTAGCAATTCAAGGTATCAATACAATAATCAATAATCAATAGGAAGTAGATTCTAACATCATGGAGGGTAGGCAGCTGACCAGCTCTTGCACTGCTCAAGGCTTATTAAAAATAGAAGGACAGTGTGCCATTCTAATAGGAACTTAATGAACAAGGCAGGGTAGAGCCCTGGGCCTAGATTTTAATATTTTTTTAACTACATATCCTAGCTTATTACAGCTCTTAAAACACACTTTGATCCTAAAACTTCTGATAATATTACTACCATGAAGATACTGTTGTTCGTGGTTCCATGGGATTTGTAAAGCAATTAAAGACATATCTTTCTTTCTGTCAGAAACAAGGACAGCCTGAGGAGAATGACTCCAGATACATACTCAGTACTGAAGACAGGTCTGGATCCCTGTAAATACAGGAAAGAAAAATAGACTAGACAGGGATGTCCACTTCCTGATCATGGAGTACAACATGACATGTAGGGACAGTCCACTGCAATGTGCAAGAGAATAGACTATGCAACTTCAGTAATTGTCTGAAGTGAGGAGTGATATACAGATACCTCTAAAAATATTAGCAAAGTAGTGTAGGCAAGTTTATAAACCAGAATTTAAAAAAAATCTTCATTTATAAATGGGAATTAGTGAGTTAATGGAGTACCCACCTTGTGAGAAGTTAAGAGAGTCCTGTTTAAGAGAGAAAGTTAAAGAATATTGCAATAGTTTAACAGGAAGAATTTGGGGCAGGAGTGATGACTCAGTGATGAAGAACACTGACTGCTCTTCTAGGACACCTGGCTTCAATTCCTAGCACCTGCATATCTACAAGCAACCATCTAACCCCAGTCACGAGGAATCTGAAGCCCTTTTCTGAGCTCCACAGACACCTGGCACAATCATGGTGAATGGACAGGCAGACAGGAGAAACAGTCATTCACATAATAAAAATGAAAAATATATTCATTATATGAGGAGAAGTACGAGAGAGAGAGAGAGAGAGAGAGAGAGAGAGAGAGAGAGAGAGAGAGAGAGAGAGAGAGAGATACACTTACTTGTGAGAGTAGTATGGGTCCAGCCCAGAGGTGCTGCCAACAGAGAGAGGAAGGCTGGGGGTGATGAATTCTTCATAAATGTTGGTACTGATTTAGTCCAGAATGGTTGTTATTCGCAATACAAGTCTGAGCTACAGGATGAGGCTGAGTAGCTTCTCTAAGAATTCCCAGTGGGAGATACAGAGATCTGAAGTGCTATGGAAAGGTTAACTGCTAGGAGAGAAGTCTCCTGAGCTTTGTTTCCCTACTGCAGATTCAGCTCTGGGCCCTAGTATCCTGGGAGCAATGTCTGGGGACAGGTTGCTTACCCTGATGCCTGTTCCTGCCTGTTAACATCCTTCTGAGTCCTAGACTAGACGCTGAACTGGCTGACAGAATCAAGGAAAGAGAAGAAAGGCCTATGTCACTTACTGAAGTGTACAGCTTTGGTTCCTTTATTCCTCACTCAGCCTGTACTCCTAAAGAAAACCGAGGACTCCTGTACCCTGAACCCTTCTGATCTTAGCTCTACAACCATATGTGTGACTCCAAAGTACAGGAGGGAATGAGCTCTGTACAGAGGATCCAGGGTTCAGACTGACAGGAGTGCATCATTCAGGAATCTGCATTTCTGCTTTGACTCAAATGGATTTTCCCAGTTCTCCCATTTGAGATCTGTAGTATCACCAAAGATCTGGGATCTGTAGTATCACCAAATCTAACTGGAATTCAGTGAGGGTTCTTACATGAAAATAGGAAATGGTACTATGTAGAATCTCTCAGAGAACTACAAACAGACTCAATCTGAAAATCAAACTTGGGGATTGTTCATGCTGGAGAGGCAAGCAGTAGGTGAAAATTATCCAGAGTATGGGTAAAGAATAGGTCAGGTTACTGCTGACTAAAGAATTTAGCATGACCTCAAGTGAAGGTGAGCTCTGAGATAATAATACTTGTAGAACAAGTCCTGAATGCTCCTCTACACATGAAACATAGGCTAAGCCTTTGGCAAAAACATGAAGTCTGACACATCTGAACCCACAGTGCTTAGACTCAGCAACGAGGAAACAATCAGTTACAGAAGTCTTTCTCATTCTGCCTGACCATTGCCTCCCGTTTCCCACTCTCCCACGCAACAGCTATAGAGTCATAGAAGCTTTCCCAGGACACAGACTCAAACTATGACATCAAGGTAAGATCAGACCTAATAAATGATGGCCATGAGAACACAGATGTGCCAAAAGGAGTGTTGTATTTTATAAAAATGGACAAGGATATGTTTTGTTGAGCATGATATGGTGAGGTGGGAGGAGTGCCTTGGAGGGCTCAATGCTGAGAAATCATTCTCCCGCCAGGTACCAGCCATAAGATGGGTATTGTAAAGAGTTTATTTGGGAACATGGGAATGAGAGAAAAGAGGGAGTAGAGGCAGAGAGAAGGAGGGAGGGAGGGAGGGAGGGAGAGAGGGAGAGAGAAAGAATGGATGAATGAAAGAAATGATAGAGAAAGAGAGAAGAGTCAGGCCAGAAAGACTTGGGGGGGGGGCAATGGGGAGTGGAGAGAGGGAGAAAGGGGTCAGAGTGTCAGAGAAAAAAAAAAGCATAGAAAATGAGATATGGAGGAGGGGCCAAACAGCCCCTTTTATAGCAAGCCAGGCCTGCCTGGTCGTTGCCAGAAAACTGTTGGGCAGAGCTTAGAAAGAATGCCAACAAGGAGGTTGCATCTGAATCGGACCTAAGAAAAGGATAAGGGCAAAGACTCCTGGGTCCTCAATCTCACAGAAATTAAGATGTCTATAACATATATGACTGATGATTTTAAAAGTTTCCTGATGAATGTGCAGAGTACTGTGCTCCGTATCTGAGTCTTGAGGATTTGCAGGTGGTCAATTTGGTGTCGAAAGAAAACACTGGAGAGAGTAACTTACCTTTCTCAACTCTGTCAGTTCTATCCTTGGTGTCTTAGGGACATGATACGCATGTGCCAGTGCAGAGCAGCCAATTCTATCCTAGGTTTCTTCACATCTCTATCATCTCTGACCACTAGAGGCCAAGGCTTAGTGTAGGTTGCCTGAGCCTCCTGGGAAAGGCCATGACATAACAGTGACACAGTAAAACCTCAGCATCAGGAACCAGGGCTGGACATTTCAGTGAGAGATAAAGGGCCTTTGCATTTCTTTCCTACCTCAATGCTTTCAGCCAAATCAGCATCTAGCCTAGGACTCAGAACGATCCTGTCAACAGACATTTACAGGAATCGGGATAAGCAACTTGTCCCCAGACACTGCTCCCAGATACCAGGGCCCAGAGCTGAATTTGAGGTGGGGCAACAGAGCTCTGGAGCTTTGTCTCCTAGTCCCTAGTCTTTCCATAGCACTTCAGGTCTCTGTACCTCTCTCACTGGGAATTCTTATAGAAGCCACTCAGCCTCATCCTGTATCTCAGGCTTTCATTGTGAATAACAACCATTCTAGAATAAATTGGTACTGTCATTTAGGAAGAAGATGTCATCACCCCTAGTCCTCCTCTTTCTGCTGGCAGCAAGCCTGGCCTTGCCTCAGATGCTGACTAGTGAGTGCAGGTCTTCAGAGAAAGAACCTCATTATGAAGCTGAAAGGACTATATCCAACACCATCACAGGCAAAGGAAGCCTAGCCTTGACCCAAGCCTTGCCAGACCCTCAAGGCTCTCCAATTAGCCTATCCCTGAAAGGTTTTCACACGCAGCTTGTACAGATCACAGCAGACCAGACGGTTCCACTAGGGAGAGTTTATTAAGAGCATGGAGAGAGAGGGAGAGGAGAGACAGAGCAGAGAGGTAGAGAAGTAGAGGCCAGCCATGACCACTTGGAGAGAGGGGGGAAGGGAATGGGGGAGGAGGGAGCAGAGAACCTGCAGGCAGAGGGATCAAGGGAGCAAGAGAGCAAGAGAGAGAGGAGGGGGCAAGCAGCTCCTTTTATAGTGGGTAGGCCTACCCAGGTGTTGCCAAGTAACTGTGAGGAGGAGCATACCCGGCTACTGCCAGGTGACTGTGGAGGTGGAGTTTAACAGATTACTAACAATCCCTGCCTGGCTTTCTGCATCATTCAGGTCCAGACATCTATGCACTCTCCACCACCCAGTCTAGTGACTTTTCTCAGGTCCCAGGAGCAGGGTGGCGTCCCATTACGTGTTGGCTTTAGGCTTCTACCAAATATACTCTACTATGCAGATACCTCTAAGGCTAGTCTGCAACCCTGGTTCGTGTTCAGTGATGCCCTATAGGTAAGAAACGTAGATGGTGGAAATCATTAAAACTTAAAGATAAATGACAGTATCCCCCACACTGTCCGCCTTGTATGCATTACACTTGGGACTTTACTAAATGTGCACATGTGGCACTTTCTCAAGGTTGGTTACCTTGTGGACTTGAGAAGATCTCTACCTCATCCACAAGCAACCTGCCTTTCCTCTCAAAGGATCCCTTTAGGAAATGCCTCCATGAGAGGCATTTTCTCAATTAGTGATCAAGGGGAGAGGGCCCAGCCCATTGTGGGTGGTACCATTCCTGAGCTGGTAGTCCTGGGTTTTATAAGAAAGCAAGCTGAGCAAGCCAAGGGAAGCAAGCCAGTAAGCAGCATGGCCTCTGCATCAGCTCCTGCCTCCAAGTTCCTGCCCTGTGTGACTTGCTGTCCCAATTTCCTTTGGTGATGAACAGCCATGTGAAAGTATAAGTAAATAAACCCTTTCCTCCCCAACTTGCTTCTTGATGTTTATCATGATGTTTGTTCAGGAATAGAAACCCTAAGACAGGAGCTGCAGGGCTTTCTGCCTGCACTGTTCCCCATTAATCCTTCTCTACCCATTACACCCCTGATTGTGCTTTAGTTAGGGTTTTACTGCTATAAAGAGACTCCATGACCAAGGCAACTCTTATAAAGCACAATATTTAACTGGGGCTGGCTTGCAGTTTCAAACATTCAGTCCATTATCATCAAGGCAGAAAACATGGCAACATCCTGGCAGGCATGACTCTGGAGAAGTAGCTGAGAATTCTACATCTTGTTCCAAAGACAAACAGATGAAGACTGGCTCCCACATGGCTAGGAGGAGAGTCTAAAAGTCCTCTCCAGCAGTGACACACTTCCTCCAACAAAGCCAGACCTACTTGAACAAGGCCACACCTCCCAATAGTGCCCCTAGGTCAATGATATTCAAATCACCACAGACTGTATCTTGGGAATCTCTCAATGACTGTGTAAAACCACAAAGTAAATGTTGTTGATTTAGCTAAAAAATAAAAATAATAATAATAATAATAATAATGACCCCAAACTTCTAGGAGCCCAGATCTGTATAGTAAGATGTAAAGAAACACAGAGATTGTGAGCCTAGAGTTGGCGAGTGATGGCAGCCAGACTCTCCTCTGGACCAGACACCCAGTAGGTGAAAAACAAAACAAAACAAAACAAAAAGCAAAAACAAAAAAAAAATACAGGAGAAGAGCAGGGCAGGGACCTGCCTGGATAAGGTAACAGGAGAGTCTGGTTGGGAAAGAGCAAAGAAGCTTCTTACCTTGAATCTTTGATCAGCTCTGTAGAGGATTTTTCCCTCTGGACCCTGCACTTCCTCTTGTGTCTGGTGTTACATTTATGTGGGTCTTGGAAGGAAAGATATTTCTTCAGCGTATTGCAAGGTAATTCAGGGTGGGCAGGAAGAAGAGCACCCACAGCCAAGGCAGCCACTGGCTCTGGGAAGAGAGGCAAAGGGTCATCACCATGACTGCTGTGTCAAGGATGAGTCTGCACTGCTCTCATTTTAACTTATACTCTTGACCCCAGTGAGGCTGAATGGCTTTCCTAAAACTTGCCAGTGCCAGTGTCAGGGATGTGTAGGGTTGGGTAATGGAAAATTACCTCCTGGGAATTTTCTAGTGTCCTGATTCCCCAACCTAAGATTCAGTGCTGGAGCCTGTTATCCTAGAGAAGTGTCTGGTGACACATTGCTTTAACCTGATGCCTATCCTCATGGTCTTCATAACAACATCCTGCTGAGTCTAGTCTAGATGCCAGGAAGTCAGCATTTGTCAAATGCTTTGACATCGGAATCTTTACACCGGCTTAGAAATTATGTGGGTTTTCAAAATGGCTAAGATCAAAAACTGGTGAGGATGTGGTGAACAGGGAACACATCCTTGGGGGATGCTCCATCATACCTCAAGGCCATGTGCTCCAATATGCTCATAGCAGCTTTATTCATAATAGCCAGAAACTGGAAGCAACCCAGATGTCCCTCAACCAAAGAATGAATACAGAAAATGTGGTTCATTTACACCATGGAATAGTATTCAGCTATTTAAAACAAGGACATCATGAATTTCACAGGCAAATGAATAGAACTAGAAAATATTATCCTGAGTGAGGTAACCCAGGCAAGAAGGACATGCGTGGATGGAATGTGCTTACTAATAAGTGGATATTAGCCAAGATCAGAACACCCATGATACACTACACAAATTCAAAGAA
The DNA here is from genome assembly GCF_004785775.1 of Grammomys surdaster. Taxonomy (NCBI): domain Eukaryota; kingdom Metazoa; phylum Chordata; class Mammalia; order Rodentia; family Muridae; genus Grammomys; species Grammomys surdaster. The sequence continues at coordinate 162,583 of NW_021620120.1, read as the reverse complement.
GTTAAGCAAGAAGGAAGGCCCAAGTGAGGATGCTTGAATCCCACTTAGAAGAGGAAACTAAACAGTCATGGGAAATAGAGAGAGGGAGGGCAAAGGGAAAGGGGGCAGGATCATGCATGGGGATAGACAGGAGAGAGGCCCAGAAGACCAATAGAATGAAAGAAAATATGCAGCTGCTGGGGGTGGAAGGTGGGAGATTCTCTAGGAAGTCACAGAGACCCAGGATGAAGGAGGCTCCCAGGCATCAATGCAGGTGACCTTAGCCAAAATGTTCAACCGTGGGGGTATGTAAACTGAAGAAATGACTTCCAGTAGACAGACAGGACCCCCAGTGGAGGAATGGGGACACCAACCCATCTACAAAACTTATGACCCAAAATTGGTACTGTCTAAAAAAAAAAAAAATGCAGGGACAAAGATGGAGCAGAAGACAGGGCAGCATTTGGGATGTAAATAAATATTTTTTTAAAAAAAGAAAAAAGAAATATGAATTTCAACAGTAATTATACTTTTGTGGATATCAACACATATTTGCCGTGTTAAGAACTCAGAATCTTGAGACATTTGCTTTATGAAGATATTATTAATCGATTGTATGCAGACTATTTCAAGAGAGAACTAGCTATTTTCCAAATTACAGTGAAATGATAAATAATAACTTTTGTGCATGTCCTCACCTTTCCCATTTGTACATCCTTGCTTAGCTTTCTGGCTCTTTTTAAAAATCAGGAATGTACATGTTCACAGAAATACGTCGGAGGGATAATATATACAGATTCATTATTCAGTCCCCCACCTCCACCTTGTGTTTGTCTGCCAGTATTACAGTTACCATTAATGGCCAGAAGAGGGCGACAGAAACCATGAACTTGGCATTTCAGCACCTTTTGATCTGGAAAGCCTGGATGGTAAGAGTACACTCCATTCCACAAGAGCAGCCAGTACTCCTCACTGCTGAGTCCCCTCTCCAGATAAAGGAGGATTTGTTTTTATAAACATCTTTAGAGGAGTATAGATTCTTTTTTGATACAGAGTCTCACCAAGTATCCCTGGCCTGAAACCAGCTATGTAAACCCAACTGGCACCCAACACTGAATAATACACCTTCACCTTAACCCAGTGTGCTGCGATTAAAGGCATGAGCCCCGCACAGTGGCTCACTGTGGATCTATACCTCAATGTTTCACTAGAGTGGCACGGGTGGCGTTCAAGGTTGTTTAACCGTGAACCTGACGCATCAATGAACCCTTCGTCATCTGCTTCCTTCACGTCCATCATTCTACTTCTGCTTCCTGGAACCCATCCCACACCTGCCCGTTCCCTCACTAGCCACCTAAGCTCTACGGGTATTATAAATGAAACCCACATATATCAATCATCAAAGTTAACGTCCACAAAGGATCCATTAGGATGAAGGAAACATGCAATATTCACTTTTCTGGGTTTGGATTCCTTCGCTCGGAATGATTGTTTCAATCGTTTCCCTAAAATTTCATAATCTTTTTCCCACACGAAGTATTTACTTGAAATAAGATATATTGTTTCGTCTATTTCATTTATTCATTCGTTTATTAATTTATTCTCTCATATATCCCCACTGCAGTTTTCCCGTCCCTCCTCTCCTCCCAGCCCCTCCCCCTGCCATGCCTCTCTCTCAACAAAACGAAGATCAGCAAAGACTAAGAAACAAGACCAATGAAGTGTTCCAAAGCTACCTATGCAAACATGTCATCACTGTCCATTGAGTCCTATTTAAACTCTCTCCAAAGATCATATGTCCTGCCACAGGACTTGCCTCAGCAAAGCACCAGGTGAGTCTGCATCAAATGGCATATCTAGAAACTTCCACTTCAGTCCCACAAGGCCTTTGGAGGCCCGACTGCAGGACTCTCTGTAATAGTGTCACCCTGGTTATTGTCACCCAAAGACAAAGCTTGCTGTCCGACAGTCCTGAAGAAACTAGGCTTGGCCATCCATCCATAATAAGTCAGCTGAAGAGACAGGGACTGTGGAAAGAGCTGAGGCCTCACTGAGAAGGTAACCTGTGAGGGAAGACTTGAGGGACACTACATCCAGCTAGATTTCAGTCATAATGACCTATAACGTCCCCCCCCCCCCAAAATGACATCAACTGGAGAACAAGTGTTCAAAAAAAAAATCGAGCCTGTAGAAACATTTCTTACTCAAACTACAATAGGGCATATCAGAAAACTTCACAACTAACAGAAAACTTGATTGTGAACATACTTTAAGATTAATTTTTATTCTTTTTTTACATGTATGTCAATGTATGCATGAGGATATACACAGTAACAACTGGCATACTGGATGTCCCTGGACCTGGAGCAACAGGTGTGTGTGAGTGGAATTGAACTTGGGTCCACTGCTGTCTCAACAAGCTATAATAGACACTAATTGAACTATCCAACCCAAGGGACACAGTTTTGCCTACTTTCTTTTGCCTCAGGATCCTAGAGCCTGGAACAGGGCCAGGCAGATGACACACTCCCTAAAACTTACTGAGGAGTAAATCTCAGGAGCAGGCTGCGACTGCCTAAAGGTGGACCTGGAGCAGGAGTATAGTGAGAATTGTCTCTCTCGTGTTTATATGAGGGACATCTTATTTACTCCAAAACAAGAGATCTTGCCCAGCAAGTTCTAGAGCCCCCTGAATACCTAGGGTATAGTACCAAGCCTCTGGGTAAGAAAGGAAATCTGAGGTACAGATGATCTTACACCTTGGGTAGTCAGAAGGGAGAGGGCAATCTCAGGTACAGGAAGTCGTCCTCATTCAGCGTTCCTGCTGCATCCTATCACCAAGTCCTCCCCAAGCCACAGCTACACAGCCATGGGAGCTGCCCCATGCCACAGCCCCAAACTCGGGCACCGCAATTAAGCACATCAGAACCAAGGGATGATGGATGTATGGTCATGGATGTGACAAGGTGAGTCCTCATCAGCTTAGGACCCAAGATGGGGACAAGGGGCAGGATGCCTGGGTCCTCACTCTGAACTGTGGAATAGTGATTATTGAACTCACAGGGTAGATGGTCTGTGTCTTTTAGGTCTACCCTGCATGTGGGGAAGACTGTGATATACCTGTGGTTGGAGGTTTATGGAGGGATTGTACTGGTGTCATGGGGAACAGTGAGCAGATGTCTAGGCTGGGAGTCATGAGAGACATGCCAGTATCATGTTATCATTCTCAGCCCATGCTGCTTCTAACCTAAGTCCTCTGACAGGGTCTCCATGACCACTGACAGAGCAGTCAACACCCATTCCCAATGTCCTTTTTCTCCTTTAGATCCTTGTGCTCTAATATAACCAGGAATCCGAGGCTTAGCACAGATGGCCTGGACCAGCCAAGAAAGCAACATGACATTGTGGCACAATGAATAAGACTACAGGGATCCCAGAATCAGGGACCAGGAGTGGACATAGTCTTCACTTCCCCGAGCCTACTTTGATTCTGTCTATGATATCTGCATCTGGGGTCGGAGCCAGAGTGTTGGGAGCCGACTCCTAGCAGAAAGCGGCTATCATCTTTGCAGCCATCTCAGGCCATATACCCTGATAAGAGACTTGTTTTCAACAGCCTACAACAGCTGAACATACTCTGATAAACATCTTGTTTTTCTCCCATATCTTGTTTTGTTGTTTAGTGCTGCCAGCTGCAAGGCGCACATGGTAAAGTGTCTCCCGGTGCATTTCCCTGCTTATGCTTATATATACACCCAGGATTTCCTTTCAATAAACAGGATGGGACTTGATCATACCCTGTCTTGTCTCCAGTCTTCGCGTCTCTTGCCCCTCCATCCCTACTCTCTCTCTTGCTAGACCCTGTTGACTGACCAGAACGGGCCGGGACATAGTGGCTCCCAAACGTGGGGCAGAACGGGTCATTACATAGTAGTGCCTCAATGTTGGAGCTCCAGTAAGCAGGATACAGTGAAGGACACCTCAGGAATTGGAAGCGTGCATCCTCACTCCTGCGCTGGAGAACCTGTTGACTGACGGAGTGGGCCCAGACACCAAAGAATATTGTGAACAGAAGCAGATGGCAAGGGTCCAGGTAAAGCAACTCATCTGTAGACACTGCTCAAGGATACCAGGCCCAAGAGCTGGGTCTAACTGAGGAAGCAGGGCTCTAGAAATGCTGTTCCTAGGAGTTAATCTTTCTACTTCTCAACCTGCTAAGGTCTCTGTCATTCTCACTGGGGACTCACATTCCACCCATTGCACAGGATGAGGACCGTTACACCTGTGCCCTCCTTCTTGTCCACCCAGCTCCTCAAATTGCAGGGACAATGACCCTGAAGCCAACAGTATAGGGTCATGAGTCTCTGCAGGAAAGACTAAGGATGAATCATCAGAGAAGCCATGTCTCCATTTGCCCTACCACATCCTCCCTGCTCCACCTGTTGGGGGCACCTGCTGAGTTCTCTTCTCAATCATGCCGAGAGCCTCCTGTTCCCCTCCTGGTCCAAGCTTCAACAAGGTGTTCTGGGAAGAGAATGGTGTCTTACCACAAAACATCCCCAGGCTTACAATCACTGCAGTATGTCTATACCCTCTTGTCAGGTGTGGGCCTTGTTTAGATGCTATGTAGACGGTATTCAGTGTGTGGAATTCCATAGAAACAGGACTGAGCCACTGGGGCCCTTGGTGGATAAGGAGGGGCAGAGTATTGGGGGAAATGACTCAGAAAGTCTTTAAAACCATAAGAGGTTTCCGAGAAAAATTGAGAAAATTGCTCAGCTTTTATAACCAAAGCTCTGCAGGTGAGTAACCCCAGTTCAGAAGTCAGGGCCCCTCCATCTTACAACAGACAGACCAAAGTCACCCATTTCCCACTACTTAACAGTAAGGCTCCATCAAACCAACTTGTGGATACACTAGAACATGGAGGGACTTGGGACTCACCAGGTTTTAGCTACAGTTAAGGATCGAAAAGGGTTAATGGTGTGGCAGCAAGTCTGGCTTTGTGTGTGGCACTGGCAGACAGCAATTCTGACCTCAATAGCAAGACTAGGATATCATACTCTGAGGAATGTGCATGGCTGTGAATTCACCACAAACAAGTGCTTTCCCTGAAGAAGCTGTGAGGTTTCCCTTTCCTAGTCACAAATACCTCACCCAGAAGGAGTACCTGAGCTCTAGACAGAAGAAAGTGAGACAGCTCAGATGCTCGGGCACCAGAGAGACTGTAGTGACTTGGCACACAGCTGAAGAGTTACCTGGAGAGGAAATGCATGGAGATGCTCCACCCAAGGCTGAGGACTCAGTAGGAGATGTCTCTGCTCACAGATAAGAGGGACAATGTGATAACACTGAATACTGGTTTTTGTCTTTCATCAAAGGGGGAAGAAGGCTCCAGGGGTTTCCGATTGAGCATGAGAGAATCACCAAGGGACTCACCCTTCGACCAAGTAAGTGACTACCAGCCTGTCTGCCACCCAGCACTTCCCTTCAGTATGCATCCCAAGGTGAACCATGACCTCTCTAAGGCCTGATCTCTGACCAACCACAATGCCTTTGGAGTTCTGAGTCCAGGGTGACAGAGTCTCTGAATCACCTCCTCAGAACCAGCAGTCTGTTTTTCCTAGGGGAAGACCTAGAGTCTCCTGCTCTATGCCAGCTCATGATAATTCAGAAACTTTTCAAGGTATAGAGTATCTAAATGATGAGTTTAGGCTGCTGTGTAGAGTCTGTACCCTCCATGATCCCAGAATGCAACATGACCGAACCATCAAGTTCTTCTCTTCAGACTTACCCAAATAAACATGGGACCCATCAGGTCAGACCTCCAGATGATGTCACCCTGAAGTGTGGGGCCCTGGGCTCCTAACCGCTGAGCAGAAAGATGGGAGGAACCATGCCAAGGACATGAAGCTGATAGACACCGGTCTTGGAGAGGAAGGAAGCTTCCAGAAGTGGCAGCTGTGGTGGTGTCTTCTGGGGAGGAGCAGAGATTCTGATGTTTGTGAACCATGAGGGGCAGCCTGAGCCCCTCACCCTGAGATGGGGTAAGGACTAGGAACCAGCACAGAGACTAATCACAGAGAACATAGGAGCCATTTTAAAGAACCTGAGCAGAGTCGGGACTGAGCTAAAAAGTCAGAGTCCTCACTCTTCCTTCCCTTCCCCCATCAGAGGCTATTCACCCAACCATCCCTGATCAAGGCAATTGTTCTCAGCTTGCTTCTGGGAGCTTGGGTTATCAGAACTGTGGCAATGTTTCTGTTATGTACACCAACCTGAGATGCTGCTCCAGTCCACGGGTCAGGGTCTAGCAAGAGAGAGAGTGGGGATGGAGGGGCAAGAGACGCGAAGAATGGAGACAAAACAGAGGGTCTGATCAAGTCTTTCTTTATTCAAAGGAAATCCTGGGTATTTATACACTTTACCACGTGCCTTGCCCTCGTGGACAAGCAGGGGAACACAGCTGAAGGCACTATGTCATGTACCTTGTAGCCATGGATATACCACGTGCGACTTGCAGCTGGGGGCACTAAGCAGCAAAACAAGATATGTGAGAAAAACAAGATGTTTATCAGAGTGTGCTCAGCTGTTGTGGGCTGTTGAAAACAAATCTCTTGTTAGGGTATATGGCTCGAGATGGCTGAAAAGATGATAGCCACTTTCTGCTAGGAGTCGGCTCCCAACAGTTATGGAAGAGAAGGAGTAAAGGTAATGAAGGGGCAGGCTATGACTTCCAGTCTCCTGAGGTTTTCAAGCCTGAGTGAGCTATGTGCATGACCTGCCCCATAGGAGGAAAGTTATTTCCACACACAGGGGCTTACTGCTGGGAGATTTACTCTATTATAAATGAAATGGTTGATGGATTCATCATTCTGATGATGGAGGTAATAGAAGCCTGACTCCCAGCAGAGGTTGTGGTGAAGGCCCCCACTGGTAACAGACATCCAGGAGGCCAGTTGGTCTTCTTAACATACAGTCTTGCATTCTGTTTTCTCATCCTTCCCTGGGTCCACAATTACACATCAAGAAACTTCTCTGAGAAAAGAGCTAGGAGACCCTTCTGGACCTCCATGAATCTGGTGCTTCCTAGGCCTCTCACAAAATGTTTCCTTCCCAAAGATGAAATATGAGGAGCCTATGCTTGGGTCAACAGTAAGTACTCGGAGATTCCAGATAGAACAGGCAGGAGCCTATGGAAGAGCTCAGGGTGACATCAGCCAATCCCTCTCTTGCCAAGTATCCTCAGCTCATGTTTTTCTTGGTCCCAGTCAAGAGCAATGCCTAGGATGTAGAGGCTCCTGTCAAAGCTATATGATGTGACCCTGAGGGGGCTGAGGGAACTTGGGGGGAGTCATAGCATGACGTCATGTGTTATCCTGACTCTCAGGACAGGGACAGTTTGAGCATGTGATGAGCTCCTCAGAGTGTTACCACACACAGACACTGGTGTGAATTTATCCCCTGTGCTTTTCTTTACTGGATGGGATAGCTGCCTTGTGCTGGAATGAGCCATAGATGAATTGTTCCGTTTTCTACCTTTCCCACATTACTCCAAAAGCTCCTGGCTTTTCGCTCTGCAATTGCTCTCGGACTGTGGCCAAGTATCTGTCTTTCATCAGCACAATATTATCAAAGGGAGAAACCCAGGACAGCCCTGAGCACTGAGCCCTCCCGATGCTGACCTGTATCTGTTTCCCAGCTATCTCTCTCTGGCTTAGAAATCTCCATCATTAACTAAACTCTCGTTTTCACTGAACTATAACCGCATGCTTCCTTACTGAAGAGAAGTGTCTAGTGGTTTGGAATTTCTTGCCCTGGTAGGTGGCTGATTCACAAACTAAACATGAGTAAAACCTGATAAAGAAAATGAACTGTGATGTCCTGGTAGAACCCGCGTTTGCTGCACTGTTGCCACAAGACAGCAGCCACATAGAACCAAATGTATCATAAATTGAGGAGGGTTAGATGCACCTGGGAGACAGACATCCATATGGAATACAAACACTGAATACAGTCTCACCTGCTTACTGGTTGCAGCTTTGATCCCCTTGGGAGTCCTTGCTGGGTTCCCAAATCTCTACTGCACCCCTGGGCAATACATGGCAGTTTCACACGACAAAAAGGTAGAGTTCCCACCGCTAGGCAGCACCTCATGTGTCAGGTCTCAGATGCTGTTCACACTCTAAACATAACTTTGGCAGTCTCAGGTTGAAACATGACCTTAACTCTATAAGGAGCTTCCTGCCATCTTGTGAGCACACACTTGGAACCATGTCAATGGTCCGTGCAGACTCTGGGTATAACCAGATTTCTACCATGCTGAATTCTACACAGTCTGATGTAAACTTCTTCCTCCCTGTGTATGGCCAGGTTTCAGCATATATTCCAATGCTCCAACTGTCATGACAATATGATTACTGAAGGGTCTGGGGCTAACAAACCACCAGCTCAGTAGAGCTCTTTGAAACAAAATGCTCTGATTGAGTACTGAGGGGAGAAGGATTTCCACTATCTCTCCTGCTGTGGCTGCTTACAACTTGTGTCTGCCTTGCTCCCTCTCTCCTGCCTTAAAATATCTGTTACTGTGAGCACAATGTGATTTTTCAGGGGCTTTGTGTCTTTACCATAGCTCTAGTCACTTCTACTGGATCAGGGTGATCTCTAGGCCCACAGTCCCCACTTTATGAACTCTGGACTTTTCCCTTCTTCTGCTTTGTAATGTTTCCTTTTATTCTTTGCTAATAAGCTACATGATTGTTGCCATCACACACTGCTGCTAATAGTTTTTATCTAAGTCACCCTTGCTTACTCCTGGCAGATTTGTCCATGTGTGCCCATGTGTCCCAACCCCAACCAGTATTCTTTTATGCTTCTACTGAGAGCTAGAACTGTGCTCAGTGCTGCACATGAGGGAAGTGTCACTCTCCTGTTCTCAGAACAGGGAAGAGAGAAAAAGAGGTCAGTGACTGCTGCCTACCCATGAAGTTCATCTGTAGGATCCTAACATGAGAGTTCGGCTTAAGTTCAGGACAGGAGGACTCTTCCCTGCTGTGCTCTATATCAGTTCCTGTATTTCTTTGCTGATAAGCTAGAGATTTAAAGTCATTCCTCACCTGCTCTGACAGCTGTTGTCTAACTTTCCCCAGTTCATTCTCTGGGGATTCTATCAGAGTGAGCCTGTGTCTTCCCCTCTACGACAGATCTCCATGGTCTTGAACACCTGATTCTTTTGCCTGCACTTCCCAAGTGCTGGTTTGGCTTGGGTGTGCCATGACACACTGCTCACCTGAGAAAGTCTAAGTATATCTACTTACACTGTCGAGAAAAAATATGTAATAACTAACCAGGAAGTGAATGTCATTTAATATGTAAAAGAATGGAATGATTAATAATAAAACAAGAAGTGATATAAGACCAAAAAATGAATAACCAAAATATACTATTTGAAAAGAAAGATTTCAGTAACTTATCAGGTGAGACTTGTACACAGAAAGTATTTAATTGCTATGTGGAATCTTCTCATTGATATTTCTCTTTGAGAATTGAGTCTCCTCTAGCTCAGATAGGGCTTTGAACTCCTCTGCTTCCCAATGACTAGGATTACAGGCATGCACCATCATGCCCTGCTACATTAGAAGAATTCTGTTAGAGAACATTTTTGCTTTGCTATCAAACAATATTTTACACCATCTAGGGTTTCTATTGCTGTGAAGAGACACTGTAATAGTCTCATTTTCATGGAATACATGCCAATTTTTTAAAAATCAAAGAGAAATTATGATTTTATAGACTTACACACTCATCTATGACCTAGTAAACAAAAGTGACCTAACCATGGGGCTTTAGATGATGGGTTCTCAATCTGTGGGTCATAACCCCCATGGCAAGCCTCTCTATTTAAAAATACTTACATCGTGATTAAAATACAAAATTGCAGTTATGAAATAGGAATGAAAGTAATTTGATAGTTGGGGGTCACTACAACATGAGGAACTAATTAAAGATTAATGCTGGAATTAAAGATTTCCAGCATTAGGAAGGTTGAGAACCACTGCTTTGGATAACCCACTGACAAGCATTTTGCCAGCAGCCATGGGAAGGTAATTAATAGATTATAAAACAAAACAGGTTCTCTCTAGGGAGTTGCTGAAGCTTGTTCCAAGGTTCCCAAAAGGAAAACCTCACCTCCAGGCAAATCTTAGGGCACAGAATGCTGGAACCTGACATCACAGAGCAGGATCTCCAGCCCTGGGCCCAGAGCCTCTGTGATCAACCAGGACTGAAGTCAGAGTCACACCACTTTAAATGACATGGACAGAGGTTCTTGCTAACTTCACAGAACTGTACAGCAGCCAGTCTAGACTCCTCTCATTCACAGGTAGTGGATCTCACTCCAGGAAGCTGAATAAAGGACCTACCTAAGTGACAACTATTTCCCCAAAATGTTGAACCTTCATCTGCTGCCACACAGGGCTAGTTGAGCTCTTCTTCCTGCCCACCTTGAACTCCTTTGTAATATAATTAGAAATGTATTGTCTTACTCCTACAACATAAGAAGTATAAAAGTCCATTCATCATCCACCAACCCCTTCCCCAGTTGACTTCAATAAAGGTAATTTCTAAGCTCCCAAGATAGCATTAGTGATTTTAAGCACTTGACTTCTTCAACCATCAACTTAAGGGCTACTTAATGCTTACTAAGTTTTCTATGGAAAATATGTGGCCATATTAATGACTGAGTTTTGACAATTGGTACTTAGAGGACATGGTAAATAATGTCATACTTCAAAATGACATTCATTAACCTAACACTCATTCAGTGTGTCAGATTTTCCTACGGATGTCAATGCAGCCAATAATGAAACATTCCATGATGTTTGAAGTCCTCGGTGTGAACAACCTTGAGGAAGTAACACTTGTGCCCATTTAGTGACTTATCAATGAGAAAAATTGACAAGTAGCCCACTTGGTTAACAAATTCCTTTAATTCCAGCAATTTGGGGCCAGTAGAAGATGGATGTCTCAGTGCTAAGCCAGCCTGGTCTACATGGCCACTTCCAGGCCAGCTAGGGCTACATACTGAGATGATGTCTCAAAAGAAAACTAACCTGAAGGGCCCTTGCTGTTCTTGCAAAAGACCAGAGTTGATTTCCCAGCACTTGAGTCTGGCAGTTAACAAGTTCCTCAACTCCAGATCCAGGTTTTCCCACTATCTCTTCTGGAACCTTATGTACACACAGAGACACACAAACATATATATAAATAAAATTGAGTCTTAACATTGTTTCTCCTAAAATATATCTGTGGAACTGCATTTTTCTGTGCTTCAAACTTAAAAAGACAAACTGATCAAAGAAAGACACAAAATCCATTGATGAGTGGTGGGGAAGTTGAAAATAAGTACTTCCAGAAATGTTAAATATCAAAAAACACTCTTCTGAGAGCATCGTTTCATGTTGGGAAATAGTTCTTTCTCTTTTCATTCACCTTCCACGCAATTAGTTATCAATATCTACATTGAATCAAAACTCTCAAAACCTCTAGTTCCTACCATCATAGATACGGATTGGTATAATAATCCACACAAGCACAGTCACCACAGGAGGCTGCACATTGTCTAAGCATGTACAGAGATTCTAACATTGAAAGGTTTGACAACTGCTGACTTGCTGGCCTCTGGGCTAGGACTCAAGGATGTTGTGACCTGGACCAGACAGACAGACTTGTGCTTAGACACTGATGCCAGGATACCAGGCTGCAGAACTGGGTGCAAGGTGGGAAAGCAGGACTCTAGAAATCCTGCACCCCCGGAAATTAATCTCTCCAAGACCCACCCCCATCAGGTCTCTGTCACTACCTTTGGGAAATCTAAGAGAAGCCAATCGGCATCAGCCACATCAGGGTTATAAAGTGAAGAGATACCTATCCTGATTGAGACTCCACTCATCAGGGAGGATGAGGAACCCTGCACCCTGTGCCCTCCTCCTCCTGTTGGTGGCATTGGCCCTGACCCAGTATTGTGCAGGTGGGTGCAGGGCCTAGAGGGAATTGGCCTTTTGGGGAGCAGGACCCAGCACTTGAACTCCTCATTTCCGAATCTTCTCCCTTGCCTAACCAGACCTTCCCTGATCCCTTAGCTGGAGGACCCCTGACCCTCTCCTGCATCTTAGGTTCACAGACCCACCACCACCCCTCCTCTGCCCCCTACCAACCTGCTCCGGGTCCAGGCTGAAGACTCAGGGTATCAATGTGCTCCATCCACAGGCTCACACTGGCTGCAGACTTTCAACATTATGATTTTGGAGTATGGCATTTGGGAACCCCGGTTCATCCAGGTCGGCTATGTAGACTCTATACAGTTCCAGGGATTCGACAGCAAAGGAGGGACTGCAAGGATGCAACCTCGGGCTGCTTGGATGGGGCAGGAGCCACCTGAATATTGGGAGAAGGAGACAGAAGAAGCCTTGCTTTTGTCAGAGAGAGATCGACAACTTCTTAGGATCATGGTGGATTACTATGGACACTGGAAGAATGGTGAGTCACCCCAGGGCTGAGATCATGATGCCTCAGTGTCCTCCTGTCTGGCCCAATAAGCTCCACTCTAGGTTCCCAAATCAGAGATTCAGCCATTGTCAAAGGGACCCCTGGAGACGTGAGACCCCAGAGAACCAGAGACTGACCTGGTTCGGGGTTTAGTTTGGGACAAAAAATGAGGGAGGGAGAGAAGCATCATAGTGACCAGAGGCTGAATGGGGGTGGGGCAGATTATCACACCCTGCAGGAAGTGTTTGGCTGCAATGTGGCAAATGATGGACGCTTCCTCCGTGGTCACTACCGGCTTGCATACTATGGCTATGATTACATCATCCTGAATGAGAACCTGAGCTCTTGGACAGCAGAGGGCAAGGCAGTTAAAAACCTCTTGAACTCCTGGGAGGCCGAGGCAGAACGTTGGAGGACTTACCTGCAAGAGGACTGCATGGAAAGGCTTCTAAGATGCCTGGACCTTGGAAAGGAGACTTTGCTGCGCTCTGGTAAGAGAAGTCTTACCAACCCCTTCCGCTGTCTCAGATTGGAGCTCTAGTTTCCCTGAGGCCTCCTCCTCAGCAGGGAGCAGCTGGAATACTTACACTGTCTTGCATCAAAGGGGAAGGTTAGCTCCTCAGTTTCCTGGCTCAACATGAGAGAGGGACTCTCCAGAGGATTCACCCTTTCCCAGGATAGTTCAGTGTGTCGACTAAGCAGCAGTTCCCTTCCATCTGCATTGTGCATCAAGGCCTCTCTCAGGCCTGGTCACTGTCCATGCACAATGGCACTGAATGTCTGACTCTAGTCTTTCTGAGACCCTCAGACCCCTCCCCAGTCAAAACCACAAATCTGTTTGCCTAGAGGAAAAACCAGAGTCTCCTGCTCTATGTTGACTCATGGTTATTATAAAATACTCCAAAGAGTAGATCATCCAGATTCTGAGTTTAGGCTTCTGTGTGGACTCTGCTCTCTCACTCATCCCAGTCTCCCATCCTTTCCAGGGATGGTCACATGAGCTCTGCTCAATCTTTACGATGAACATAAAATACCTAAATTTTCCAATTGTTCCCCTCAGAGGCCCCCCAAACACTTGTGACCCACCGAGTAAGACCTGAAGGCAATGTCACCCTGAGGTGCTGGGCCCTGGGCTTCTACCCAGCTGACATCACCCTGATCTGGCAGAGGGATGGGAACAACCACACCCAGGACATGGAGCTGCCAGACACCAGGCCTGCAGGGGATGGAACCTTCCAGAAGTGGGCAGCTGTGGTGGTTCCTTCTGGAGAAGAGCTGAGATACACCTGTCATGTGCACCATGAAGGCTTACCTGAGCCTCTCACTCTGAAATGGGGTAAGGAGTGGGTGTGAGTACACACTCTGCTGTCAGGAAAAGTGTGAGCTCTTTGAAGAACCAGAGCAGGGTGAGGGTTGAGAGCAAAGGTCAGACTCCTCTTCTTTCCCTTCCCTCCTCAGAGCCTCCTGCACCAAGGATCCCCATCATGGAAATTCTTATTGGCCTGGTTCTTGGAACTTTGGTGGTGGGAACTGTGGTGATTTTTCTGGTGTGGAAGAAATAAAGGTAAGAAAGGGGCCAGAGTTGGAGTTCTTACCTCCCTAGAGATCTCAAGACCAAGCTATAGGCATACCCTGCCTGCCTCATTAGAGAAAAGATGTATCCACACAGGCACTGGGGGCTATGTGCTGACATTAACTCTATCATAAAGTACAAAGGAAATAGAGACAGATCCACTGCCCTCTTGATGATGGTTATAGGGACCTGATTCTGATTCCCCACAGACATAGAGATGTCACAGAGAAAGGTCCCTGCTGAGAACAGACCCACAAAAGACCAGTTAGTCCTCTTTATGTACAATCTCCCATTGTATTTTCTCCTCCGTCCATGGAACTGCAGTCACAGTTCTAGAAACTTTCTGGGGTTTGACTAGGAGACTCCTCCCACTTCCATAACTTTATTGCTTCCTCAGTCTCTCACTGGCTGTGTTTTTTCCACGGGTGTAAAAGAGTCATCCGTACTTTAGCTGCCAATAATTAAGTCAGAGTTGGTTCCCGAGACCCTTGCAATAGGGAAGACAGGTACCCATTGTGAGTGCTCACCTATTTTCTCTCTTGGCTCCATTGTTGTGGGCTCTTAACAGGTCTTATTCTGTACAGCCGTAGGTATAGGCAGTGCTTAGAAGTCTGATGCATCTCTCCCAGTAGAATAGGAAGTACTCGGAGAACATATTCCTGAGCTGGGGGGACTTGCTATACTGGAATTGTTTTTAGTATGGATGCTGTTTGGTATCATGGTTTAACAATCACCAGTGTTTGTCCGTCATCATTTCCTTCTATAGTGTGAGATACCTACCTTGTGTGACTTCAAAACTCCTGACTTTTCTTTCAATGGCTGGCATCTGTGTCCAGGTCTCTGTCTTCTGTCAGTACAACATAAGGAAGTGAGTTCAGCCCAGACCTGAGCATGACTCCTCTCCATGCTGACCTGTGTGTCTTCCCCAGTCATCTCTCCTGATCCAGGGGCAGCAGGCCTGGGAGACCTCCATCAGAGGCTGAACTTTAGTTTCCAATGAACTGTAAATTTATTCTTCCTACTTGAACCTGAGGATTTGGCATTTTTTTGTTTTCGTTTTGAGCTTTTGGTTTTGGGGGGTTTTTTGGTTTGGTTTTGAGTTTTGGGGGGTCATTTTGTTTTTTTGGGTGTTTTGTTTTGTTAATTCTTCCCATAGTTTACTTAATGAGTATACCTGATAAATTCCAGATGAGTAAAATAGTAACTCTATCTTGAGAAGTTGAAATCCATTTTTTATTGTTTGTGTAGGTGTGTGTTTCTCTCATCTTCTGTGTGTATAAAAAAGAGGGAGAGAAGGAGGGAGGCAAAGAGAGAGAGAGACAGAGGGGAGGGAGAGACAGAAAGAGAGAGAGAAAGAGAGAGAGAGAGAGAGAGAGAGAGGGAGAGAGAGAGAGAGAGCGCGCGCGCTCACATGCAATTGGGAAAATGTTTGTGTACATGAGTGTAGTGCCATTGATGTCAGAAGATAACGAGTCTCCTGTAGCTACTTTTATGGACAGTTGTGAACTGTCTTATACGGATGCTGGGAACCAAACTCACGTCCTCTAGAAGAACCATCGCAATGGATCTGAGCCATCTCTCCAGCACCTTCTTTTGAAATCTTGATCCAACTCTTCAAAAAAAAAAAATTACTAAAACTTGAGAAAGAAAATAAAACCTGACAGCTAAGTCTGTGAAGATATACAGAAGGAAACTGTAAAAAAAAACAAAGCAGGGGCAGTGACATCCCTAGTTATTGCTTGGCCCAAAGTGCCAGGCAGACCGTGCTCAGACTCAGAGTGTGAAGAAAAGAAAAAGTGGGTGGGGTTAAGATCACATGATGCTTTTCTGAATCGTAACTCAGAAAGATGGTCAAACCAAACATTCCCATGATGCTTTTCTGAATCGTAACTCAGAAAGATGGTCAAACCAAACATTCCCATGGCAGCTCATTGGGACTGTCCATGAAACATATTTTAATGTAGATTTCAAGCATGAAGATTCAGAGAAAGAGGATAAAGGTTAAATACACAATAGCATCAGATCTCTGGGCACTGTCCATGCCTAGTTCGTACATTATGAGCACTCACAATGGGTACCTGTCTTCCCTATTTCAAGAGACTCAGGAGCCGACTTCCACTTAATTACTGGCAGCTGAAATATAAATACCTCTTTTTTATTATTGGATATTTCATTTATTTACATTTCAGATGTTATCCTCTTTCCCCATTTGCACCCCCCCCCAAAAAACTCTCCCATCCCTCACCTCCTTTTTGCTTGCTTTTATATCATTTTAATTACATGCAAGTATCAATGTCAGTTGTAAGTAGAGGGTCTAGCAACACAATAGATGCAAATAGTCAAGGAACAAGCAAGACAATAAACACAAATAGTCCAAGAACAAGCAAGGCAAAGTCCTCTAATCACTCCCGTGATCACTGTTTCTAAGAGGTTATCAGGATAACCTAAATATGTGGGCCTACTTCCCTGTCCTACCCCAAAGTCATTTTCATGCCTGAAGTCTACTTCTTTGTTCTAGCGGAAGATTTAGATTCCTGCCTGAAATGGGCTTCAGGCAGGAATCTAACATTAGGCTAGAACAAAGAAGTAAGTTAAGTATAAAATAACCTCTTGATGGCAAGGCATCCTCAAGTGTCTGAGCCATAACCAAAACCTCAATATTTTTTATTTAAATGTTTATGTATATGGGTGTTGTATCTGCACATAGGTCTATGTACCTCACTTATGCCTAGTGTTCTGAGAGGCCAGAAGAGGTTGTCAGATTCCTCGGAACTGGAATTACATACAGGTGATTGTTAGCCACCATGTGGGTGCTGTGAATTGAACCCTAGACTTCTGGAATAACAGCCAATGCTTTTAACTTCTGAACCAGCTCTCCAGCTCCCTCAACTTCTTTCTTTAAAAAAAAAAAATGGTTATTTTATTTATTTACATTTCAAATGTTGTCCCCCTTCTCTGTTTCCCATCTGCAAACCTCCTACCCCCTCTTCCTGCTTCTATGGGGGTACTCCCTCACCCACCCACCCACTTTCACCTCATGGCCCTAGCATTCCCCTATGCTGGGCATTGAGCCTCCACAGGACCAAGGGCCTCCCCTACCATTGATGCTAGATAAGGTCATCCTCTGCTATATATGCAGCTGGAGACATGGGTCCCTCCATGTGTACTCTTTGATTGGTGATTTAGTTCCTGAGAGCTCTGCAGGGGGAGGTCTGGTTGGTTGATATTGTTGTTCTTCCCATGGGGTTGCAATCCCCTTCAGCTTCTTCAGTCTTTCCCCTAACTCTTCTAGTGGGGTCCCTCTGCTGAGTCTGATGGTTGGCTGCAAGCATCCACATCTCTATTGGTCAGGCTCTGGCATAGCCTCTCAGGGGACAGCTATACCAGGATCCTGTCAGCAAGTACTTCTTGGCATCAGCAATTGTGTCTGGGTTTGGTGTCTGCAAATGGGATGAATTCCTAGGTGGGGCAGTCTCTGGATAGCCTTTCCTTCAGTCCCTGCATTCCCTTTATACAGGAACCATTCTGGGTTAAAATATTTGAGAGAGGTGGGTAGTCCAATCCCTCAACAGGGGCCTTTTCTATCCACTGGATATAGTCTCTGTAGGTTCTATCTCCCCTTTGTTGGATATTTTGGCTAATGTCATCCCCATTGTGTCCTGGGAACCTCTTGCTTTCCTGGCATCTGGGACTTTCTAGTGGCTACCTCCAGTTCCCCATCCCCCACTTCTACACACTTCTGTTCAATTTCCAGACCCTCTATACTTCTCCCACACCTGATCTTGCCCTCCTTTTTCCCTCCCCCCTCCTCTCTCCCTCCCAGTTTTCTCTCTCCCTCTACCTCCCATGGTTATTTTGTTCCCCCTTCTTAAAACATTCAGATTCTGGTTTTCCTTCTTGAACTTCATATGGTCTGTATTGTATCATATGGTCTGAGTTGTATCATGGGTATTCCAAGCTTTTGGATTAATATCCACTTATTAGTGAATACATACCATGTGTGTTCTTTTGTGACTGGGTTACCTCACTCAGGATATTTTCTAGTTCTATCCGTCTACCTGCAAATTTCATGAGGTCATTGTTTTTAATAGCTGAGTGGTACTCCATTGCATAAATGTACCACATTTTCTGTATCCATTCCTCCACTGAGAGACATCTTTCTTACGTCTCCTGTGAACACAGTTTTATTTATTCCTGTAAACTGGGCATCTGTTGTGAAAACTTTCTCCTGGTGGAGGACTAAGCAACGTCTACCCCTGTTCTCATAGAGTCTCAATGACAAACCAAAAATTGAATCTCTGTGAGGAACTAATAATTTTATTGAGCTTATTTACAGAGCTTGTATGAGAGGCTGCTGACAGGAGTGTGGGTAAATCTAATGTATAGACTGAATGGTCTGCATCTTCCAGGGATGGCTTCCTTTCACCATAGCTGTGTAGGTAGAATTCCTATCCTCTTATCTTCCCCAGCCTATATACTGTAGCCCCTCCTGAGACTCCAAGGCTATGTGTAAAAGCAGATGTGGTGCTCTAAATCAGAATGGCCCCCATAGGTTCGTATATTTGAATGCTTAGTCACCAGGCAGTGGAAATCTTTGAAAGGATTAGAAGGATTAGGAGGCATAATCTTGCTGGAGGAAGTGTGTTACTGGTGGAAGGCGGGGTGGAGGAAAGGGGCGAGGGGAACTGTTGAGGTTTCAAAAGACCATGCCAGGCCCAGTCTCTTTCTGCCTGCTGCCTGCAGATCAACATGTAGCTCTCAGCTACTTCTTTAGCATCATGTGTGCCAGCATACTCCGTACCATGATAATGGACTAAACCTCTAAAACTATAGGCAAGCCCCCAGTTAAATGATTTCTTGTTTAAGCGTTGCATACTATTGCCTGGGAGAAGTGGCTGGATATTCAGCTGAGGAACCAACGGCCACCTCCATCTGTGAGTTTATGTCAACAGTCAACAAACCCAGCTTCGTGCTCCTTTGTGAGGAGACATAAATGAGCTAGTTGGTTTGTGAGGATGTGCCTACGCTCCTGGATATTCATGAACTCATGAAGACAGTTTGGCTGGGAAAATAGTCCTGTACGACAGGGTCACTTACCGAAGCCTAGGTGAAAGTTCAATACAAAACTGTGAATGACTCTGGGACAGCTTCAGCACCAAAAGCCCAACTTGCTGCCAGCCAGAAAGTCTCCTCTCTCGGCAATTGCTTACTGCTTTTATAAACAGGGAAAGGGGCTACTGAACCCTGTGTGTTTCAGGAGCTTCCTGAGTTTGTAAACTCCATTAGCATTCTGGGTATTTTATGAGCCTCCCTCCTCCAATCAGAAGGGGGCACTTCCTTAGAGGAAATGGCTGTACAACACTGAGTTACATAAAGCTCTGTCTCAAAAAGCTAAAACAAAGGGCTAGGAAGACGGTTTGGTGGATAAACCATTCACTGAGCAAGCATGAGGATAGTAGTTTAGATCTCCAGAACCCATATAAGAGCCAATGGACATATCTGGATCCCCAACAGCAAGCATGGTACTCTGGGAGTGGAGGTGGGGAAAATCCCATGGCAAACTGGCTGGGTAGACTACCCAAATCAGTGAGCTCTGGGTTCAACGAGAGACCTCGCCTCAGTAAATAATGGGAATTGTGATTGAGGAAGACACTCAATGTCAACTCTGGTCCCCACACATTATCCACACACATTCAAACACACATACCCATGTACATGCAAACAGCACACACGTATACATGCAGAAAAAAATGAAACCAAGAGCTATAATGCGACTTAGGTTTTTATTTGACTGGAAGGTGCAGTCCATTAATCAAGGATCATCTCTTCTGAAGAAAATAAAAGTAATCCCAGAGCTGGTGATTCGGTGGGTAAAGGTACTTGTCGCCAAGCCTAGGGGTCTGAGTTCAATCATCTGATGGTGGATGGAGAGACAGTTCCCCAAGTTGTCCTCAGACTTCCATGCAGGTGCTATTGTACATCTTGTTACAGTACTGTTAGAGTAGCCCAAGATGAGTGCTCAGTGTATTAGTACTTTGAACCACAGCTACCACAGAGAAGTACTGGCCTGAAATGCCACTAATGAAGACCTCTCTCCAGAAGAGAGAGGGGCTCATTCATTCAAAATTTATTGAGCATCATCTACAAAATTTATTGAGCATCATCTACATGGCAAACAATTTTTTAAAGATTTATTTATTTATTTATTTTATGTATGTGAGTATACTGTCACTGTCTTCAGACACACCAGAAGAAGGCATTAGATCCCCATTACAGATGGTTGTGAGCCACTATGTGGTTGTTGGGAATTGAACTCAGGACTTCTGGAAGAGCAGTCAGTGCTCTTAACCGCTGAGCCATCTCTCCAGCCCAGCAAACAATTTTTATAGCCGCATACACCAAAGGTCTAAAAAGCCAGTATGGCTAGCAATGCTTTAGTGGAAGAGAGAAGACACTCAAGCAGAGTAGTAGTCCTACAGGACATGTGCAGTGCTAGGTTGTGGGTAATATAAAACGTGGATGTGGGACAAGGAATCTGATTGTTTTACTGGGGTGCTCAGCATAAATCCCACTGGGAAGGTGGA
Source organism: Grammomys surdaster (assembly GCF_004785775.1). NCBI lineage: Eukaryota > Metazoa > Chordata > Mammalia > Rodentia > Muridae > Grammomys > Grammomys surdaster. The sequence goes on along the minus strand of NW_021620120.1, from coordinate 141,901 downwards.
CTATGAAGAAAGATCTGAAGGATGTGGAAGAATCTGTCAGGTGTCTGCAGGAAGTTGTTGCTGTATTGTTTGTTATTCGTGTTCGTTGCTATGTTGTTAATAAGCTAGAGGATTTTTCAGTGCTTACACCCCAGGACACCATCCTGTCTATGTTCTAGGGAGAAAGTGGCTCCAAGCATGTGTTGAGTAGTCTTTTGGAGAGGAGATGTGTGGTACAGCCAGGACCTGGGGGTCTGGAAGATAATAAAAGCATCCTTGCTTAAAGCATGGGCATTTTGAGTGAGGTGGTAAGGAAGAGTGTAGGGTACAGTCTAGTCTTCCAGGCTGGACATAACAGTCACTTCAAATGGCAAGAGAGCAACTGAAACAGCAGAAGGGACTGAATTCTCCACACAGCTTGAAGACGGGCCTTACAGTATTTATCAGTGCATTGGTTCTACGGTACAAATACAGAAAGGAATGGAAGACACTGATGTCATGGTGTCATTGAGACATGCTGTCTCCCTCAGCATCTCCCTTCCAGAGCCTGGAAGGGCCATGTGTGCAGAGGGGAAAATGACAGGTACTTGCTATAGACGTGATTGATCATAGATGCCCAAGGGAAGCACAGGGTCTGGAGTGATGGTGCAGGACTGAAATTCTGAAACTTGTTGGGGGATTGAATGGGAGGATCACTTAAACTCAGAAACTTAGCTCATCCTATATAATAAGGTCCTCCATCTCCAGAAGGAAAGAGAGGAAAATGAAAAAGACAGATGTGATGGCGCACACATACTTCGGAGGTAGGGGCAGGAGCTTCGGGCGTTCAAGTCCAGCCTTTGTATAGACTCGGTCTGTAAATTAATGAGATTAAATAATTACTTAAAGAAAAAATTAAATAAATGAGGTGGCCAGGTTGATGGTCTAAAAATACTGTAGATGAAACAAGAGAGATGCAGGGCATGGTATCAAATTAATGACACTGAAGGCCATTTCAATTAATGAGGGCTAAAGAAAATTGTGGTTACGGGAGAGAAGAGCAGCACTGATTGAGCCCTGTGCTCCAAAACAAGTGGTCTGATTAGATCAGAGGTGTGGAGGTGGCTGCACCATTCTGATGTCACGCCAACGATAGAAAAAATGCAACAGAAGCTGCATGAGAAATGTGAAAGCCATCTTTTGGTGAGGAGAAGGAATAGGGAAGAGGAGGGAGATCAAAGGGAAATATTGGAATGGAAAAAGAAATGAGAAAGGGAAAGGAAAACAAAGAAAATGAAAGAATAAAAAGAAGATTGGAAGTGAGTAAGAGTGGAAAGAGAAGGAGAAAAGAGAAAGCAAAGTGTGTGTCTTGGGAAAAGAGGAAGAAATATCTATTCATTATAGATTGGGCAGCTATTCATTCTAGATTGGGCATTTATTCATTCTAGAAAGATAAAAGATGATCCCATTGGTGCAATATCAGCTCAGCATTATGGTGCAACCAACTGCTTTCTGATTGGAAATGCAGCATACTGAACTGGTGAGTTTGCTGGGGTGTTCAGAGAATTGTTGAGGGTTACTTACAGGACCATGGATGACTCAAAGGCAAATGCATTCCTGAAAACCCCACCTCAGAACATGAAAACTGAATCCTTATCATCCCTACACAAACAACAGGCCATGTGGCTGGCGGGAGATTCTCTTCTCCCCAGCAAATCTGGCTGCTTATGTAACTTTGGGGAAGCCTTTTGTAAATCTTGACAGTTTCAAGATCTTCCAGAGACCTCTCTCCAGAAGGGAATGTTCCGTACCTATACAAAACCCTCCTCCATCAGGCTCTTTCGTTCTCTTTGTGCATCTTGTGTGATGTTGCCACTAAGTCTTGGGAGTGAGTGACAGAGGTGCAACGTCCCTACTCTGTTTATGGCTAAGCAATGTGATGGCACAATAAAAGTAATTGTTCTCGGGGTCCTAACCAATTATGAATCTCTGGAGTACTCCACCACTGCCAAGAGAAACTTTCCCACCAGGACTGAGTGAGGCTGATGGCATCGGGAATCTATGAGTACAAACACAGATGTCCATAAGGCAGTTTTACAGATACATCATGTCCATTTGGCCTCCCTGCTAGGACCTAGTACAGTCATAGTCTTTTCCACTGACTTACTGGCTCACAGTGTCCGATGATCTGATGGTCCCTGTAGAGCAGACCTTAGATCAAACTAGAAAACAGTTGGGTGCAACGCAACAGATGAGCCACTATTGTACCAATGGGGCACACCTTACCTGGGATGCTGGTACTGGAGCATGCAGGGTCCATACCCAAGCAGGAATGGTGATAGCAATTCTCTCCCCTCAAGCCTACATATTTGGGTTCAAATTCAGGGTCTTGTGCACATGAGGAAAACACTCTGAACACTGCTACTGGGCTATATCTCCAGATGTATATTACATGTAATATATATCTATCAGTATGATAGATATTGAGTATATTTTTGAATATATGAATATAATGTTGGAATTCTCTTCCTTGGAACAAAACCTGATGGAGGTTATGAAGATGGCCCTTTCTTTAGTACAATGTAAATCTCAAGTGCTGCCGTCTCTCTAGAACCACTCCTCAGGATGGATGTCTCACCCCTGTCTTACTGTAGAGTGAAAAATTATAGTAACTGTAAACACTAAGAGAGGTTTACATGCATATACATATACTGTGGTTGTTTGAATAGGAACTGTCCCATAGACTCACGTGTTTGAATGCTTGGCCCATACAGAGTAGCACTATTAGGAGATGTTGAAGCAGGTGTAGCCTTGTTGGAGGAAGTGTTTTCACTAAGGGACTGGGCTTTGACATCTTAGATGCTCAAGCTAGGTCTAGTGTGATATTCACTTCCTGTTGCCTGCCCATTAGGATGTTGAACTCTTGGCTCCTTCTCCAGCATCCTATCTGCCTGTATGCCCCATGCTTCCCACCATGATGATAATGGACTAAACCTCTGAAACTGTAAGCCAGTCCCAGTTAAATATTTTCCTTTGTAAGAGTTGCTGTGGTCATGGTATCTCTTCACTACAACAAAACCCTAACTAAGATATGTACATTATTGACAATAACCTTTTTTTCTTTTCTTTTTTTTTTTTTTTTTTTTTTTTTTTGTTTTTTCGAGACAGGGTTTCTCTGTGTAGCCCTGGCTGTCCTGGAATTCACTCTGTAGACCAAGCTGGCCTCAAACTCAGAAATCCGCCTGCCTCTGCCTCCTAAGTGCCGGGATTAAAGGCCACGCGCCACCACTGCCTGGCTGACAATAACCTTATTTGAATAATTATTCGAACACAAAGCTGGCCTCACAGCCAGAAAAAGAATTAACACTTTCTCCTCATTTCAAGTCCATGGTAGGATTCATGAACCCTGTCTAAACAAACATTAATATATTTTTATTTTACTGTGGTATCAAAGATGAGTATCCACAATTATCTGATAACAGCATTAAAATATTTCACCTACAAATTTGGGTAAGGCAGGCTGTTTGTTTCATATGATTCAAAAGGAATTACAGGTTCTTCTACTAAAACAGAGTAAGAAAAAGACTTACAAACTTTTAGAGCTATAAAAAAAAAAAGGACCCACACTTGAGACTGTTCATGTTGGAAAATGATTATTTCTCATAAAATTTTGTCAACATAATGGATTTGTTTACTATTCTAAGTTCACTGAATACATTTAAAAGGTTTCTGTTACTGTTTACACATGTGACTCACAAAAACATGTTTCCCTTGAGGAAAACTCACTAAATCCTAAGAGCACATGGAGATCCTGAGGCATCAAAGTCTGAGACAGCTGATCAAGACAACTATTGAACTGGAATCAGGAGTCTCGGTGCTGAAAGAGGAGAGGCAAGTCTCTGGTGAACCAGAATGAACGGTGGCAGAGAAGCACAGCCCTGGAGATTTCCCTTCTCCTACAAGTTTCACTTTCTGGTCTCCAACACTGAGTCAGATTTTAGTACCCAGACACTTATGACGCGAAGCCATTTCCACTCCTATTAAGTATCAGGTTTTTGCAGAAGCTAGTTTCCAGGTTCTAAAAAACTCTCAGGGTTCAGAAGTTCTCCAGATCCCGGATGGGGATCTGCTCCTGCTGCTGGCGGCCGCCCTGGCCTCGACGCAGACCTACTTCGGCCACCAGACCCACCGCACCCTCTCCACTCGAGTCCGGAGCCCCATGCACTGCTCCCCTTGCGGCCTGCGCGCCAGCCCTGGGTGGAGCCGCTGCCAGGCCCTTGCTTCCTCCAGGCTCACATTTTCACTGCGTTATTTTGGCACTCCCATGGCCCCAGCTGGGACTTCGCGGTTCCTCGCCTTCAGGTTTGGGGACAAACTCGCCACTTTGTGTGTGAGTCCTAGAGAGGACCCGAGGGCACTGTAGATGAAAGAGTACTGGGAGCGGCAGGCTCGGATCGCCAAGGCCAAAGTGTAGATTTTCCGTTAAGAATCTGAGAGCCAGACAGATGGTGGTGGCTGGTGACGCTCGCCTTTAATCCCAGAACTTGGGAGGCAGAGGCAAGCGGATTTCTGAGTTCGAGGCCAGCCTGGTTTACAGAGTGTGTTCCAGGACAGCCAGGGCTATACAGAAAAAAGAGAATCTGAGACTCCTGCTGCACTACTACAATCAGAGCTAGTGTATGACCTAGCTTTCTGTGTATCACCTAGCCTTCTGTGACTTGGGTAGCCCCAAATAGTAGACCCAGTTCATAAGCCCCAGGCTACTATCCAATGCCTCTCCTACATCCTACAGAGCTTGAGAAATCCACTGGTCTTGGGGGTAGAGGGGAAGACACTTAACCAGCTGTGGTCCTCCATTTCCCCATGGGGAGGGGCTGAGTAATAGGTGGAGCCAGGTCTTTAGGTCTGATTGCTTTTTTCTTCCAAGGTACCACACTATCCAGCCGATGCATGGCTGCTATATGGGCAGTGATGGGCGCTTCCTTACTGGGTACTATGATGGCGCCGACCATCTCTCTCTCATCAATGACCTGCACTCCTGGGCCGTGGCAAACAAGGTGGCCCTGATTACCCTGTGCAGATATGAGGATGAATGAGGCAGAGTACCACAGGGCCTATTATGGAGTGGCTCCACTGCCATCTGGAGAAGGGGAAGGGGTTGCTGCAATGTGCAGGTATTGAGTGGCAGCAGACACCTTCTGGATCCCAGTAGACATCCCTGCTTCAGGCATCCCACCCTGGGGAATTAAAGGAGCTCTGTCTTGCTCTCCGGGGTAGAAGACAGTTACTGCAATAACTCAACTAGCAGTTTGCTCAAATACTGCAGCAGCAGCATTGGACATTATAGATATCCTTTGTTCTCTGCCCCACTCCAGTCTCTTTGGAAATTTGGTCAAGCTTTTCTCAATCATTCAGCCTAGCCCCAAGTCAGAACCAATGTTCCTTTCAGAGACTTGGAGTCTGTTACTCTGGGCAGGTTCAACCTGATTCTAGGATTTTCCAAGGTAGAGAGTATCCTAGAAGCCTGGGTTTTGTGCCTCCTTTTCCACCTCAAGTGTCCCTCAGGATGGCTACATAGGCTTGCTATTTCACTGAAGGTAGTGCAGTCTCTGAGATCCCCCCAAAAGACACATGTGGCCCATCACCCCAGACCTGAAGGAGATGTCACCCTGAGGTGCTGGGCCCTGGGCCTCTATCCTGCTGATTCACCAACCTGGCAGAGGGATGGGGAGGAGCAGACCTAGGACATGGAGCTTATGGAGACCAGGCCCACAGGGGATGGAACCTTGCAGAAGTGGGCAGATGTAGTGGTATCTTCTGGAGAGGAGCTGAGATACATACACATGCCATATGCTGCATGAAAGGCTGCCTGAGCCCCTAACCTTGAGATGAAGTAAGGAGGGTGTGAGGTCAGTGAAAACAGGAGTCCTCTGGAGACCCTGAGTAGAGTCAAGGCCTCTCACTTATTTCCCAGCCCTGTCACTTCAGCATACAGACCTCATTGTGGGAGTCACTGCTGACCTGGTTCTCCTTGGAGCTAGATTCAGTCACTGCTGTGATGTGGAGGAAGTTACCAAGGAGGAAAGGTGAAATTGGGGTCCAAATTTTATTGTGAATGTACATGGTATTAGTATGTTCATGTGCACTGTGGTGTACATGTGTAAGTCCAATGACAACTTTGTGGTTCTCTCCTTCCACCTGTATGTGGGCTCTAGAGATCAAATGCAGGCTTGCATAGCAAGCACCTTTACCCACTAATCCATCAGTGGTCTGTGTTCTTGAGGACATTAAAAGCCCATTAGAAGTTTGTGCAGAGCCGGGCAATGGTGGCGTACGCCTTTAATCCCAGCACTTGGGAGGCAGAGGCAGGCGGATCTCTGAGTTCGAGGCCAGCCTGGTCTACAGAGTGAGTTCCAGGTCAGCCAGGGCTATACAGAGAAACCCTGTCTCAAAAAACAAACAAAAACAAAAAACAAAAACAAAAAAAATAAAAAATAAAATATAAGATAAAAAAAAAAAAGATAGAGAAGTTTGTGCAGTCTTACTAAGAGAACACAAACTTTCCTAGTCCTTTGGTACTAATAGTACTTTGGAAGTCATGTGAAAATCAAAAACAAAGAATCTACCACCAAGATAATTATGGCCCTAAGAACCTGGCTCTGTGCATCGGAAGATGTACAGATCCCTCTAGAAACACTTTAAAAAAAAAACTGGATAT
>NW_021620120.1:123127-135125 GCF_004785775.1 Grammomys surdaster | reverse complement strand
CAGGCTGATGGTTTAGACCCTGGGAGCTCTGGTTGGTTGGTATTGTTTCTCTTCCCATGGGGCCACAAACCCTTTCAGCTCCTTCAGTCTTCTCTCTAACTCCTCCATTGGGAATCCCATGATCAGTTCAATGGTTAGCTGTGAGCTAACATACCTCTGTATATGTCAGGCTCCAGCAGATGCACTTCCTGGACACTGACTTTCAAGAGGGCAGCTAGCCCTCTTGCTCCCTTCCTGTTGCTTTATGTAGCACTGTGGTGCTGTGAACTGCTGGAAATTCAAAGGATTGCCCTATGCTCCAGAGTCTGCTGGTTTTCAGGCTGCCATGGCCCTGCTGCCTCTAACCAGGAGGGGTTGGTTTTCTATAGGCAGAAGTGGCGTTGTGCTCAGGCCACCAGTAAGTTTAGAGGGGCTGCTCCCTGAGACCTTGAGGTAGTAGTGTAGATAGGAGCCCTTGATTCCCCACTTCAACCCCATCTCCTGTGGGCATTCCTTAAAGGCTTCTAAATGCTAAGACAAAGGAGAAAGAGTAGCAGGGGACGGGACCATGTTGCAGGTTTCTGGGTTTGGAGTACAAGTGGATGGGTATGTAGTAGGCTATTGAGTGCTACTGCGCAGTGACTTAAATTTTTCATGACTTTCTTCTACAGCGTAACACTATGGAACCGAGCCATACAAAAGTTAACTCGTGCGCGCATGCACTCATCCGTGCACCATCAACTCATGGTTTGCTGATCACATGTGATTGGGGAAAGTGGCTTCTTGGCCAGTCAGGTTTTGCACACTCGGCAGACAAGGGAAGACTACAAATTTGAAGACAGCCTGGGTCTCAATAGTCAGACCCTGTGCAAGGTTTGAGTTTCTTAAAATGAAATCGTACAACATGCTATAGACCACTTGTTCTCAACCTTCCTAATGTGGTGACTTTTTAAAATACAGTTCTTCATGTTATAGTGACCCTAACCATAAAATTATTTCGCTACTTCACAATTGTAATTTTAGTACTGTTACCAACTGTAATATAAATATTGGATGTGCAGGATATCTACTGTGCAACCACTATGAAGGGATCGCACAAAGAGGCTGCGACCCACTACGGTAAACATTGTTCAAAGTGAACCAAGTGTTTAGACGTCTACAGACAGCAGCTGATAAGGCGACAGCATGGTTGTCAGAGGACTAACCCCAATTTTTAAGGTTTTATGCTCTGGGTAAAAGGACATTAAACGCCATTATACATTATACATGGAGGTGGAGGGTAGGGTGGGGATAAAAGAAAAGCCTTGCTATGTAGCCCAAGCTGGCTTCACAGCAATCCTCCTGCCTCAGCATGTTGATTGCTGGGATTATAGATATGCACCACCATACCTAGTTCTGCTAAGGAGAAATCTTTTGTGAAATGAAGACTTAGCTGATGTAGCAACATTATTCTGTCTTGTCTTCTTTTAATCACCTAGCTTGTCACAGGAGTACAGCCCCAGCTCTTGAAAAATCTAAGAGTAGAATACTGGGCTTGAGGCTAGCCTGGGCTACAAAATGAGACCCAGTTTCAATCAAAGGCACAGCTACCCCAACTTTAAGCAGCCACACCTTGATCAGCAACTATCAACATCAAAGCAAGAACTCCTACCAGAAAGATTACAACTCACTAAAGCCTCTGGTGATTAGAAATTTTAGCAACAACATCTTCAACCTGTGAAGCATATATGCTGCAACAGGAAGAAATAGATAAGTAGTGTAATTCATTTGATTATAAATTATACCCAGAAGGTAGTTATTGACACCAGAGGACAGACAGGGGTTACTGGAAGATTTCTTTCTTTGAGGGAGGGAGTTTTGAGCAAAACAAACATAGAACAACTTTACCATTTTTTTTCAAGCATTAGATTTTATTAGCACTTTTAAATATATATATTACAGTGTTTTGACTGCATAGCAGAAGAGGGCATCAAGATCACATTACAGATGTTTGTGAGCCACCATGTGGTTGCTGGGAATTGAACTCAGGACCTCTGGAAGCAGAGTCAGTACGTTTAACCTCTGAGCCATTACTCTGTAAAGGATTGTTCTGGTTATATCCTATGAAGAGAACTGAGACAATGCAGGAAATTCCACTAGGATGGAAACATCAGTCCCTCCTCTCAGCAAGAGCAGTGGAGATTCGGGAAATAATGTGGACCTGGTCTGTAAACGGACCTAGAGCTCTTCCTAATGAGCTATATCAAAGCATGAGGAAGGAATTATACAGGGATGCAGACTGTGGCGGGAAAACATTAGGGATGCCACCAGCAAAGAAGGGAAGACTGCCAATGGCCTATGTAAAGAAGGGATGTGGCAGTGTAGGAGATACTGAGCTGAAATGTCCACTAATATTTTGCTTAGGTGAGAGGTTGGCAGAGGGACACTTAGGAAATTGTCTGGGCTGGATAAATGGATCTGGGTGGGACACATATGAAAGGAAGTGAGAAGGGCACCAAGGGAGTGATGGCTACAGAAGATACAATGAACAAGGACGGGGCCCTGTGCTCTGGTATCAGCAGTGGGATCAGAGCCCACACCAGAGCAGACTGCCTCATGCCAGTGCCACATCAGAAGACACAGAGAGCAGAGGTCACAGCTTTCCTGTCTACAACAATCACCAGAATGTCACCACAATCTGCTGAACGCCAGGTGTCAAGTGAGAGAGCCCATGTTTTTGACAAGGTTGGTCTGGATCAACCTTGCTGGTCTCCTGATGATTCCTACAGTAACAAGGACACAGAACAGGATTCCCAGGCCCTGAAGGGTCTCCTCTAGAAAGACTGTTCAACAGGCATTCTGGAATTCAAATGGCTAACAGTTGGGACTAGACTTGAAGAGAGACCTGTGTCCTTTTAACAACTCACAAGCATCCTGGTACTCAAGACATATTGGGGGGGGGGGGGGCAGGGTGTCCAGTGAGATCAGCAATCAAGTATAACAAGAAAAATCTAAAGCTGAACCTGGATTCATCACCACGGCAGGAAGTGTGGCAGCTCACTAACCTGAATGATGAGAGAGCCTGTATTTGGACATGTTTGGATAAAGCAGTCACTAAAGGCTGCTAAACAGCAATTTACATGGTCATGTTTTCACATTAGATATATTTCTTTCAGATGGATTAAGTGTTGGAAAAACTGACAGCTGAGTGATCAATTAGAAAAGGAGAAGCAAGCTATTGTTAAACAGGACAAAGTAGCACCCTACAAAATGCACACATCTTGAAGTACTTTCTTGTCCAAAACAGAAGAAACTGTCAAGGATGAACTACTTGTGTTGTCTAAAGACCACTGAGATTACCATGAGGCCCTTACTTAACTAGAGGAAAAGGAACATCAAGAGTCTGGTGCTGAGATCCCAGAACCTGATATCTGCTTGGATACTAACCAAATACATCCCATCTCTGCTTTTCCCCCACAGCCATTTCACTGACTCCTGCCACAGATTTCACCTTGCTTTGCCTCTTCTCTTCAGAAGAGCCGAAACATACCCTACCATACTGAAATCAAAGAGCTTTGCACCCTAAACATGATGATATAGCAGAAACTAAGCCTTACACCCTCTCAGCAATCGGGGATTCAACCATGAGAAACTGCTGTGCTTGGAGAAGAGACAAGTGTGGAAATGTGACTTAGTTCACCCATTTGAGGGCTTGAAATACTAAATACGAGGAAACATTACATTACCATTAGGTACACTCCTGCCCAAGGTTTAGAAAAAGCTGAAAAAGCACACCAGAAACCCCTTCATTTGAAGGATGTCTAGTTCAAACTCCAAGATGGAACTAGCTCAGAAGTAAAAGCTTGTTTAGTCAAAGACCAAGGAGCAGAATAATTTTAAAAGGCAGAAATCTTGAAAGAAAGGCGATGTCCAGATCATCAAAGTGAAACCTGAAGATACTGAATTAGTCAAGGCTGGCAGCACTTTAAGATGTCCACGTTGCCACCAAGTTTCAGATGTAAAGACACACATTCAAACTCAGGGGGACAGCATTTCTATGAAATGAAGCCCTTCACTGAAAATATAACAATTCCATATAGTATGACATACTGTAGTTTTGTTTTTTATTTTGGAGTTTCCCTGGCAATGCACAAAACTTGTCAAAACACTGTTGCTATCCTGATGACAAGAAAAAACTAATAACTGAGACAACGCTAACTCTTTAACCTTTCCGAGAGCTACTCAAGTAGACTGAAATCCCCACCATTCAGCTTCCCAAGACAGAAAAAGAGCTCCCAGAGACCAGGTGTGAGCATCACTCATGGAAGGGCCCAAGGCGCAACAGAGAACCTATATTGAGTTGATTGGAGTGTTAGTTACAATTATTTATGAACTGCTACAATAAGTACAGAACTTTTGGAAGCCCCAGATACAATGGTAATTCAAACCTATTTGCCCTTTCCTCCAGACACCTCAGAGGGCGCTCAAAAGAAAGAAAGGGACAGGGCAAATGACCAGAGAAAATTCTCAAGATACAAGACTAAATAAAAGAGGAGGGGACAAGTCCTCATAACAGAAAGGTACACAATGGAAAGGTCACACTGGGATATTTTTACGGAACAGTGACAAGAGACTAATTTCAAGCTACCTTATGTTAGAAATAAGGTGTTTACTAACTATAACAACTGCTGCAGTTTATAATCCCTAAAGGGCAAATATGATAAAATGAAGTGGAGGAAAAATTAATAATTATCAAATTTATTTTTAAAATCACTGGCTACCATGAAAGCAGAGCAAAAACAAAACAACAGAACAAAAAACAGTAAATACAATTATCTTGAAGTCAATTTGTTGTATTTGATATTTGTGGTCCTAAATCTTTAACCTCAGACACTGCCTGTTTTCTGACATGAAAATGGTTTTGGACCACACTTCACCACATCAGACTTCAGTGGTACTCATACTTTGGTCTGTGTCAGTTCAATGAGGTGAGCAGACGTGTGTTTATCTCCCCCAGAAAAAGTCTGCCTCGTAACAAAGGGACAAGCTGCCGGTAGTATGAATACGCATCCTAGCACGAACTGCTCCAGAGTCCATTACATCTGTACCGTCAGACACGCCCTCCACATCAACTCATTCCCTTCCACAAAAATCTTCATCATCACAGACTTATGACACTTCCAAAAAACAAGAAGAGTTGGCATTTTGTCTAGGCTCTGCCCCACGGTTACTTGGCAATAGCCAGGTGTGCCTGACTCACTACAAAAAGGGGCTGCTTGCCCCTCCGGCACTCTCTTGCCTTCTTGCTCTCACTCTGTCCTTCCGCCTCTTCCCCCTCTCTCCCCTCTCTCCCCATTCCCCTCCCCCCTCTCCATGTGCTCATGGCCTGCCTCTATTTTTTTCTTTTCTCTTTCTCCCCCGTCCCCTTCTCTCTACCTGTCTCTGTCTCTGTCTCTACTACCCTCTCAACTCCCCTCCCCATGGTCTAAATAAACTCCATTCTATTCTATTCTATACTATACTGTGGCTGGTCCCTCAGGAGGAAGGGATGCCTCAGCATGGGCCCGCAGAGGCAACCCCTTCCCCCACACCTGACTATACATCCACCAGATTCCTTCTCTTCTTATCAAAAGAACACCAGCCGGGCTGTGGTGGCGCACACCTTTCTTTAATCTCAGCACTTGGGAGGCAGAGGCAGGCGGATTTCTTGAGTTCCAGGCCAGCCTGGTCTATAGAGTGAGTTGCAGGACAGCCAGGGCTACACAGAGAAACCCTGTCTTGAAAAACCAAAAAAAAAAAAAAAAAAAAAAAAAACATAAAACACAAGGAGACCATAGCGTAAGCCTGGAGTCCATCCACAAGCTCCATCTGCTCTCCTGGAAACTTAAGCCAAGGTTTTCAAAGAGAAAGAAACAGGCTTCGGTTCTCACCCAGTGTTTACTGAGCACTAGATTTGGTCTGCCCCGAAATGCAGGACAGACGCAAGAGCAGCAAAGCACTGGACCGGACCGGTTTTCCACACTCCAGCTCCAGCCAGGGAAAGCATTTCATGAATGTCAGGTGTGGTGGCTATTCCTGGTTGTCAACTTGACTCTATCTGGAGGAACTACAATCCACAATTGGAGGACCTGGATTACACCTGTAATCCAGATCTTGAGGCTGGAAGACACAAGTTTCTGATCTGGATCTTGACATGGGAGATCTTGATCTTGTGGCCATGCAAAGTTTAGGATCCAGGCAAGGCACTAATCCCAAGAGGCTGAGTAAGGGAGATCTCCGAATTGAAGGTCAGCCTGGGACAGAGCAAATCCCAGATCCAGTCATGGCGGTACACACCTTAATCTGGGGCCACACCTTCTGCTGGATCTACATAAGGACAAAGGAAGAAGGAAGATTCTCCTTCGCCTGCTTGCACTTACTTGCCAGCACATCTGCTGGAACCTGCTTCCACAGAAGATGAGCCCAAACAACTAGCCTCACGGGACTGAGCAACTACTCGATTCTTGGACTCACCCACCATCCACAGCTGCCCATTGTTGAATTAGTCGGACTACAGCCTGTAAGTCATCGCAATTAATTATATATATAGAGAGGAACATTCCGTAAGGTCCGTAGCTCTAGGGAACCCTGACTAACACATCACCCAACCAGAGGAGAGGATAAGGCGCACCTCAGTTCTGCAGCCAAGATAACTCACCTACTACCGCCGGATGGTTAAAATGCTAAAAACCTCAGCCAGTCGGAAGTGACGTGCCAGTAAAGGCTCTCAGGTCAGCCACGTAATCCACCGCCGCCTTAAACAGCCACCCTCCCCCAGAATTGACCCGGAGAGTGGGGAAGTCTGGCCCAAGGCCCACAACCCGTAGCCGCCGAGGCCTCTGCGGTTCCCAGCCCCACCGGGGGACCAGCTTGAGCCTCTCAGGGCGGGCCGACAGGGTAGCTCTGCCCGCCGCGACGCGCCTCCAGCCATGGGTTTCGGAGTCTCACCACGCGCATGCGCGGCCCTCCGTCTCCCGGGGACCGCTCCGGTCACCTGGGCGCCAGCACCTCAGCCACCTGGCGCGGCGGGTTCCCTCTCGCCCGGTACTAGCCGCGCAGGCCCTCGCCTCCGGTTCTCAACCGCCGCCGGCCGCAGGCACGACTAGGCCCGGGTACCGCGGACTCGGCGCCGTGCAGCAGCTGTCTTCCATAGCCGCAGCGCGGCTTCCGCTTCCGGCGAGTATTGTGTGTCGCGCCGCGGGGCGGGGGTGAGGGGAGGAGGAAGGAGGGAGGCAGTGCTCCGGCGGCTCCGCGCCCGGCACTCCGGGACCCGGAGCCGGGAAGGTAGGTGCTGCGCCGCCGCCACAAGGATCCCGGAGCTGGCTCCGGCCGGCCGGCTCCTCCTGCCGCGGCCCTACGCCCGGCGAGCGCGTCAGCCGCCCGGCGCGCAACCACAGCTGCCTCCGCCCGCCTCGGGCCCGGAGGACGTTTGCCGCCCCGGCGACGTCAGCGCGTCCGGCGTTGCTTGGCTACCCCGCCGTTCCCCTGTCCCGCTGCCTTTGGTCTCCCCGGGTGAAACTGACGCAGTCACCGCGGGTCTGGGCTGCGACATGGCAGCGGGCATCCCACCTTCACGTCACACCTCTCCCCCACTTTAGACACGCATTCGTTCCTCCCTGCCAACCACGACGTATGCCCCCCTCTCACTCTGGTCCTCATGCTCCCGATGTGGCAGGAGAAGATGGAGACCGGGTGGGACAGAGTTGTGGCCAGTGCTTAAGAGAGGCTCCTGAGTTGGTACCCAACAGTGATAAAAGGCAAAACGTGGACGTCTCAGACGTTATTACTTCCACTGAGATAGAGGAAGGACCAAGCCAGAGGAGCACAAGGCCATATTATGGCTGCCCTCTATATCACCACCACACCACTCCAGCTCCAAATCCTCTCCGTTCTTCACTAGCCTTGAGCCCCATTTCTCTCTCAGACCATCTATTTGCTAGTTAGATACATGCCGGTCTCTTAAGTGTGAATATGATTCATTTTAGGTGAGGAGGACACTTAATATCTGTAAGATTGGGGAGGAGGCTGAGTTACTAGTCAAAACTTGACTCTAATGGGCAGAGAAGAAATCATCCAACTGAACTTATCTGGATCAATTTCTTTTCTCCATTAAAAGGGGGATAAGTTACCAACTCCTACTTAAAACTCTTCTATTTGTACCACCAGTATACAGAAATAATCGCTATTGCCACAATTCATTACATGGCCACTTTTCTGTCAAGGGGTAGACCTATCAGATTTCCATCCATTTTGGGGGCCCCTTATGGGGCAGAACGGAAGTAGGGATTATGAGACCAGATAAAGTACGAATTAACATTTTAAGGATGGAGTGTGGACCAGCTATGTATCTAAGAGAGCTTTGGTTGTCTCTCCCCATTCACTTGCCGAGTGGTTACATTTAATTTAGGCTGACCTCAAACTTGTTGTATAATTAAGGCTGGCCTTGAGCTCCCGAGGCTCCTGCCTTTGCCTCCTCAGTACTGGGATTATAAGCATGTGTCACCTGGTATTAACCATGCCTAGCTAATTTCCTTCCTAATCACTCCATTGAATATCTAAGGAATTAGTTGTCTGTAGTGACTTTGAAAGACTACAGTCACCACCTAATGTTTAGAATGGACTTGCCAGCTCTCTCTTCAAAAAGCTGTTGCCCTCCTCCATGGTACTCTCTTAGAGCTGATATGTATTTGTTGCTTTGCAGCCATTCCAGCTGCACACAAATAGAAATGAGGTGAGTGACAGTAACATCTTCTCCAAGAAGAGGACATTCTTCCTCTGGGCAAGTTTGGTGAATGGAAGAACTATCTCATGTTTCCCTGAAAAAGTGTGTTACTTTAGTGTAACTCATTAAGAGGAACAGCAGACAGTCAAGGTTAGACTCTACAATAAAGCTTCTATGATGTTATAAGAAGTAGTTTGGGGTTCTTTGATATCGACGCAGTGCTTATGTATGAAAATCTTTAAAAATAGTATTGAGTTCTAGGGCCAATAGCCATTTAAAAAAATAAACTGAAAAATATTTTGTTTAACAAGATCTTACTCTACAGCCCAGGCTAGCCTCATCCTTGTAGTGATTCTCCTGCCTTACAGTGAGCCACCATGCCCAGCTAAAATCTTAATACTTTGGCTTATGTCATGGCTTATGTGACATATCTCATTTCCCATGGTTCCCTCCCTCTAGAAATAAGATCTTTGTAATTCAAGCTAATCTAGAACTCATTGGGTACCCCAAGTTGGCCTTCAGCTGACAGTCCCCCTGCCTTGACCTCAAAAATGCTAAGGATATGGGTTTGAGTCACCACATCAGGCTCCTTTTCATTGCTGGTAATGAGAAAGCAGAGGTAAAGAGATTCTGGGATTCTGGGCACTGCTGATCTTTGCTGACACAAAAAACAGTGATGGGTAGAAATCACAAACACTGTACATAGACCAGCAGGTGAGAAGGTGGAGATGGGAGAATACCAAGAAGGGACTACATCTAGACGGATGCCTTACTGGGAGCTAATGTCAGGAAACAAAGTAACCCTCCAACTAACAAACACTTTTCTTTTTCTCTCTCCCTGCCTCCAAGTTATAATGGCAGAGACAAGTCTGTTAGAGGCTGGAGCCTCTGCAGCTTCCACAGCTGCTGCTCTGGAGAACCTGCAGGTGGAGGCAAGCTGTTCTGTGTGCCTGGAGTATCTGAAGGAGCCAGTTATCATTGAATGTGGGCACAACTTCTGCAAAGCGTGCATTACCCGCTGGTGGGAGGACCTAGAGCGAGACTTCCCTTGCCCCGTCTGTCGGAAGACATCCCGATACCGGAGTCTCCGGCCTAACCGACAGCTAGGCAGTATGGTGGAAATTGCCAAGCAGCTCCAGACCGTCAAGCGGAAGATCAGAGATGAAAGCCTCTGCTCCCAGCACCATGAACCCCTTAGCCTTTTCTGCTATGAAGACCAGGAGGCTGTCTGTCTGATATGTGCAATTTCTCATACCCACCGGCCCCATACCGTTGTGCCGATGGATGATGCTACACAGGAATACAAGGTAGGCAGCCAGGCCCATAATGCCAGTGTGGGGGAGGGAGAAGCAGCTGAGAATACATACTCTCTGGGTATTCCCCTCAGAACTATATACATGGGTATTCTGTACCATCTGGTCAGTTGTCCTCCACAAGAACAGTGAGGAGTACCCCAAAATTTCTGTAACTTGCTGCAATAATATTGAGTCTTCGAGTTTGGTATGTACAGTCTTGGAATAAATCAGACTTTAAATAAAAGAGTGAAACCACATGAAGATGTGAAAATTATTTTAGAAAAACTAAAAAAGATTTTGATTTCTTCATTTATGCCTTTTTACTTAGGTTGTTCTTGTTTTTCACATTTGTTGGAGGTAGCTAACATCACTTTAGACTGATACCCAGCAAACTGTGCTGAACCAGTCAGCATCTTCCTGTATAAAGGGTAATAACATTTAACATTTAAATCACTAGTGAGGGCATGGGGTCACTATTTTAGTAATAAAAATCAAAGATGGTACTGCCTAGGATTTTCATTCCTTCATTCTGCTTAACAAAATCTTGAAAAATATTTAAGATTATTTACAGTCAAGTTTTACTTTGTTTCTAAGTGGTTAGATTTGAATAGAAGCACAGGTTAAGTGATATAAAGGAGCAAAAGGTAGCTTCTGGGAGGAGGAGAGTGTAGCCTGGTACTAGAGACTGTTTTTATTATATACACTGTTCATAGATTCCCCAGCGCCCCCAGAACAAACAAACAAAAACCCAGGTAACTTCAAATGTGATAGGCAGTTGTTCATAAGAAAATAGAATGGGAACGGACACAGTCGATGACAGTCAGACTACTAGTACTAGGTTCAGGGGAGGAAAGTCAGGTGAGCCACAAACCTGACTAATGACAGGGAAAGGGGCAATCTATAAAAGTCGACGTGACATCTCCAGCTCTAGACAAGGAAGGGAGTTGGATCAAGAAGTGATGCGAGGGCAGATATTAAATGACTGAGGAATGGAGAATGGACCTCAGTGGTACAGCACTTGCCTAGCATGCTGGAGGCCCTGGGTTTAACCTACTAAGTACTTCAAGGGAAGAATAATCAGGTCTATAGAGATGGCTTAGCAAGTAAGAGCGTGAACCAGTCTGGCAGATCACCTGAGTTTGGTTCCCAGATGCCAGTTCCAGGGGATCTTACGTGCTCGTCTGGCTTCCCTGGACAGTTGCATACACTTACGCACATACACGCAAGCAGACATTTACACATTCACGTGACTAAAAAGAAAAATCTTTATCAACTGCAAGAGGAATAAGTAGGTTAACCTCTTGAGTAATGGATGTACCAACTAACTCCAAATGTCACCTCTCCTGCTTTCTCCCAACCCTCAGGAGAAACTTCAGAAGTGCCTGGAGCCCCTGGAACAGAAGCTGCAGGAGATCACATGCTGCAAAGCCTCTGAAGAAAAGAAACCAGGAGAGCTCAAGGTAAAGCATGGGTTGCTTCTCTACTTGGCTGGCCATTTGCCTATGAGCAACTCAGCAACCCTTTAATTCATCTGCCAGCTAGCAGGAGCACTACCGTTCTCTCACAGTGTTCATCAGGGTTACCATTAAACACTGCAGGTATGTTACTTATCCTCCTGAGTTAAGTTCTGAGGAGAAGGTTGTAAGAAATGAAGAAAGGGAGCTGGAGAGATGGCTCAGTGGAAAGGTGCTCGCTGTGCAAGCATCAAGACCTGAAGCCCACATGAAGGTAGAAAGAGAACGAATCCAGAGTTGACATCTGACATCCACATATGCACTGTGGCCCTCCATGCTCACACACTCATTGGGTATACACACACACACACACACACACACAACACACACACACACACACACACACACACACACACACACACACACACATATATATATATATATATATATATATATATATATATATATAAAATGAGATCTTTTTTTTTGTTTTTCAAGATAGTGTGTCTCTGTATATCCCTGGCTGTCAT
>NW_021620120.1:121692-123027 GCF_004785775.1 Grammomys surdaster | reverse complement strand
CATATATATATATATATATATATATATATATATATATATATAAAATGAGTACTTTTTTTTGGTTTTTCAAGATAGGGTTTCTCTGTATAGCCCTGGCTGTCCTGGAACTCACTCTGTAGACCAGGCTGGCCTCGAACTCAGAAATCCACCTGCCTCTGCCTCCCAAGTGCTGGGATTAAAGGCGTGTGCCACCACTGCCCGGCAATAAGTACTTTTTAAATTAACAGACAAAACATTTTATTCCTGCTAAGTCCAGAGAGTCCTTGCCCACTAGTCTCTTTCCACCCTCAAGCAAGGAAAGAGGATCTCCTAAGAGTGCAGCGACGGGAACTCAGAGGTGTTGAAGGAAAGAGAATTTGCTGAGTTCACAGGGGAGATAGGGAGGAGCTGAGCAAGAGCTTCCAGGACTGTTCAGTAACATTTTGTTTGGTTGGTTTTAATTATTCTTTTTTTTTTTTTTTTTTTTTTTTTTGGTGTATGGATATTTTCCCATGGTTACCAATGTTTGCAAGTGCCATGTGGATGCTGGGATTCAAACTCAGGTCCTCTAGAAGAACAAACACCCGATGCTTTTTAAATTTTCCAGCTCCAGAGAACCACATTCCTTTCGTTTGTTTGAGATGGAGTCTCACTATATACCTTCACTGGCCAGGAACTCACTATGTAGACCAAATTGACCCCAAATTCATAAAGATCCACCTGCCTCTGCCTCCCAGGTGCTGGGACTAAAAGCATGCACCATAATATTTGGCTTAGAATTACATCCTTATAACTAAGTAAGCTAATGTAATGTTGATTCATTGCCAGAATGTCTGTCCCTTCCTCGGCCTCTACCTGTGTAGTTTCTGATAAAGTGCCATGACAAAAGAAGTAACCTAAGGGAAAAACATTTTCTTCTGGAGGTAAGCGTCTGTAATGGCAGGGAAGGCAGGGTATAGCTGCAGGAACAAGAAGCCCACAGATCAAACTTTTAACCTACACAGGAAATAGAGTAGACAGGAAGTAGGGTAAACCCTCAAAGCCTGCCCCCCCTGTGACATACTTCCTCCAGCAAAGCTCCACCTCCAAAAGGTTCTATAACCTTTGCAAAGGCTGCCTACCAACTGTGGACCAAGTGTTGAAATGCATGAACCTATGGAGGGCATTTCTTCTTTACTCCATAATAATATTTTAACCAAAGTAGAGTTGTTTGCAATTATTAACTTTTATTCAGTGATCTTTAAGACTGCAATTCAGAACATTCCTTTTATGACTGTTTGAATTCATCTTCCTCCCCATTTTACCCCCTTGCTTTTCTCTCATCCCAGCCTCCAGAACTGGACTCATTAATCCTTT